>NW_017307196.1:642590-674675 GCF_000935625.1 Nanorana parkeri
AAGCTTGGTTTTTTAGATGTCTTCAGGCTGGTCATGTGATGCGTGGCGTCTTCTTCGGATCTTCTCCAGACGGTGTGCAGTCCTCAATATGAGCGTCTTTATATCACTGTACACAGGGCTGGATTTACTCTCTCTGCTGCCCCAACGCCAGGTTCCTCAATGCGTTCCTCCACCCGCCAAAAAACCCCCCAGAGAATGGCAGACCTGCAGGCTGCATACAAAACAAGCGGCGGCTTCCCCGCTGTACATTTAGCTCTGCTTGCCCATTGCCCAAAGCAGGGCTAAATGTAGAACACAACTACCCACCCGACGCTTGGAACTGCATAGAGATAGGAATTCCACACCTCTGCTGCCCCTCTACTCCCTGCTGCCCCGAGGCCTGGCCTTGGTTGGCCTTGTGGGAAATACGGCCCTGACTGTACAGTATATAAAGGAGAGCTCTGTGATGACACTCCCTCAGAGGATGGCTCATGGTGACCTGCACCCAGAATTTTTTTTTGCTGTGCAGTCTTCAATAGCTGTCTTTATATCACTGTATGTGAGAGTAGAGCTTCGTCGAGAGGGCCCTTCAGAAGACTCATGACACCCTGCCCTTTGGTCTTTTGCTGGGCGTCAGTCAACCTGGAAGATTGGGGACATCTAGTTGGGAACAGGAATTACTTCAGAGGACAGAGCTGGAGACTGGGTGAATATTGCAGCCAGATCTGTTTTTTTCCTGCTGGGAGTCTACCTTTTATGACCATACTTTGGTTTGAAGTTTTAGATTTAGGAATTAAGATTATTTTTTTTAAAGGCCCATATTTGGGTTTTAAGGTTTAGATTTAGGAATTAAGATGGCTACAGACAGAAGATGATGTTCAGCCATGTGCGCACAATCCTCTTTGTGCCTAAAACCATCACACAAAGATTACTGTGACCAGAAAAATTGCAATGCCTAGGATTTGTCTGGCCAGGTTGGGCTTTAATGATGTGTGGTATTCCCAAGACTGTGTCTCATGATTGCCTGGGGTGGATTTTCCCGGCTGCCTGTTAATTTCCATCCTCCCCCCTTCCCAACAGTCATGCCAGTCAAGACCCCCACCCCCCTCCTTTTCTCCATTGTCACATACCTTGTGATTCACCCAATGCCCGTCGGCATGTTTGTGGGGTGATGGTTTGGTAGCCAAGTTGTGCATGCAGGGTCTATACCAGGGGTAGCCAAACTTCGGCTCTCCAGCTTTGGTGAAACTACAAATCCCATAGGGCATTGCAAGACATACATGGCCCCCAGAGGCAGGCACATGAAGGGATTTGTAGTTTCACCACATCTAGACGTCCGAAGTTTGGTCTATACGTTCCCTGTATTGATCTGTGAGCAAAGTGCGTTATTTCCTGGCAATTTAAACAATAGAACAGTTTGAGTTCTTCTGTCTTCTTGCCAATGCTTTGTGCTGTATAAGGAAATTGTGGCGGCCATTTGTGTTTCGCTTTGCTCCTTGCTCCACACAGGGTGAGCGTTTTACCCCCCGCTGCTTCTGTAATTAAGCAATTACAGTTAGGTGGGGGGACGTGATGCTGGCAGACAAAGAGATCACGCCATGTAATAGAAGGTAGCGCTGTCATACGAGCTACTAGGAACCGGTAATCGGCTTGGCTGAGCGGCTTGGTCATGTGACCCAGTGTCGCCACATGCTGAGCAGATTAAGATAGCACAAGGGACACAAAGAGGCTTAGTAGGGAGTGCATGACCCAGCGGGTCAGTTTAACCCTGTCCATGTGGAACACAATAGACACGACCCACGGGCCAGAAGAAGAGTGGGAATAGTCTTTTACAACTCAAAATGCTTTATTTGAAACATGGGCGCTTTTTCTTAAATTGCAGCAACGTCACAAGCTGTCCAGTGGTCCTCTATTATCTAGCTAGGGGTCTTGGTGTATGTTGGTCTAACAAGCGCCACCATCAACAAAATGGTGAGGAACCCAAGAGGAAATTTCCAGAGCCTGGTGGTGGCTCTTTTTATTGGGAGAGTAGGCTCCAGGGGCGTAACTAGAAATCACAGGGCCCCATAGCAAAATTTTGTATGGGGCCCTGTGATTTCTAGTTACGCCCCTTGCAGAGCCCAACTGAGATCCCACACAGCCCACCTGAGAGTAACCCTGCAGAGCCTACCATAGACTCTCTAGGCTCTGCAGGGTCTCAGGTGGGCTGGTCACACCCCTGCACACCTCTTACCTGTCAGCCCCGATCCACTCTCAGCCTTCACTACCGCCTTCTCTTATGCCCTGCCTTCTCCTCGGTCGCCAGCAGGCTCCACCTCCCCCACCGCCGCCGGGCCTGGCCTCTTCCTCACCGTACCTGCTAGCAGAGCTGTGAGCTCAGCCTCAGAATCCAATGAGAATGCAATGGGCTGGAATGCATTCTTGCATGATCCTGCATTTCCAACTCTGCCCGGGGGCACAATTACATCAAATGTGCGTCCCAGAAGCGTTGGAGGCTGGATTTGAAAAATGCTTGTTTTTTTTTTTAATGGGTGAAGGGTTTAATGCTATTTGTATTGGGGCATTGAAGTTCTAATTTAAACATGCAGGGGTCTGTGGTCACAGGAGGATTAAAAGACTCGTTATATGAGGTGACATTGATTGATAGTAAAGATCAAGGCTGGACAGTTAATATGAGGCTGGATTACCCGAAATCCCCTCTTCTAATCTCACGTGAATCCATTTTCCCAGCATTGCTTATCTAGTCATTTAAATATGCGTAGAAAATCTCTTGGTTCAGATGTCGTCTATGACTGTTCTTCAAAGTGCTGGGGCGAAGGCCTGTCGTTGTTGTTGTTGGCTTTGTTTTTCCCCTTAAAATGGCCAAGATGTGCATGAAGAATGACAAGGACATGTAGGGAAGGGTTGGAACTTGAAATTTGTCCTGGTGCCCAAGATCAATGTGACAGAAAGTGATGAGAAATCCAAAATGTTATGGTTGTCACCAGAACAGCAGGCGCGTGGAAATCTTCCAATAGGGAAACCTATTCTGGTGGCAGTTCTCCGAGAGGGGATTTCATCCTTCGGGGAGATTTCCTCCCACTTTCTGTTGCGCCTTCAGAACAGGAAGTGACGTACAGCTCCTCCCCATCAAACAGCAGAAAAAAAAACATAAAATGGACACAGCTTTTAAATAGGGATGCACCGATACTGGTTTTTCGGTATCGAGTACGAGTACCGATATTTTTTTTCCGGGAACCTACGATACCGAATACCAATACCGGAAGTCACATTAAGGAAGCCAGGCGTCGTGTAATGACCCGCCACCTGGCTTCCTGAGTAGCCGGGAAGCTGGGCGGCGTGGAAAAACTCACCATCCGGCTTCCCGATTAGCAGGGAAGCCATCTCCATGATCCCTCGTCACCAGGTCCAATCAGAAAGCCAGGCGCCGTGTAATGACACATTGCCCGTTTCCTGATTGGCCAAGAAGCTGGCCAATCAGGAAGCTGGGCAACGCGTCATTACACGGCACCCACTTCCGGAAGCCGGCTCCATGCTCCCTCATCATCAGATGAAGGTGGCTTTTTGGCCAATCAAAAAGGGGGCGGGGGGTTTGGCGTTTAAAGCCGCACTGCCCAGCTTCCCGGCCAATCAGGAAGCCGGGCAGCGTGTAATGACTCGCTGCCCAGCTTCCTGATACCGGAAGCTCAAGTATTGAGCTAAGCATCAGAGCATTTGGGCGAGTACTCCCCCAAATACTCGGCATTGACACCGATACTAGTATCGGTATTGGTGTATCCCTATTTGTAACCATTCCCTGATCTGCCAATACTAAATATCGACATAATTTAATTTGACTAAAGTACTGCAATGAGGAGCTTGTGTGAGGTCTGCTAATATGAGTCGCAAGACTCCCTGTGGCTCAGAACACATTACAGATAAACTCTAGGTAGTGAAACACAAATTCATGGCGTTCTGTAATCGTTAATACATCCCTTAAAGTATTAACACAAGCAGTGTAAGAGCTGTTGGTGCTATATTAATGCTGAATAATATTAAGGAAAATAACCTGAATTTGACCTGGTTTTAGCCTCTTGCAGTCCCTGTAGCAGAGCTCAGAATATGGAAGGAAGAAGCAGCACAAGGAGCCAGTTTAAGTGCCGACAAGAAGCATGTTGATAGTAAGCGAAAGCAGAACCTGGGGCTGGTTTAGAACAATTTGGGCTCAGAGGAACTGGGTTGAATGATGCTGGTCATCAGACTGAGGACATCTAGTGGCCAAAAAATGTACTGCAGGGATATCTCTGATTTGAAGGTGATTATTGCAGCAGCAGCCGGTTTTGTTATATTTTAATGGTCTATTCAATTGCATCTTATTTGTGTCTGGCCTTCTGCTTTAAACATTTTCCTCTTTGTGGGTATGCGAGCTATTGATTAGAGGTTCTTCGTGTCACAGACATGCAATTTTCCAATATAAAAGATGATTAGGTGACTGTACAAAGGGGCGTCATCGTTTTCATGTGCCAACGGCAGAGCGGCTTCCAAATACCCCCACCCCAAATTACCATATACCCAGGGCTGGATTTCCCACAACGCCAACCAAGACCAACGTGGCCTTGGGGCAGCAGGGTGTTGAGGGGCAGCAGGGGTGTGGAATTCCTATCTCCCGATTCCCGGGACATGGAGTTCCTAGCGCCAGGCAGGTAGTTGTTTTGGGCAAGCAGAGCTAAAGGTGCAGTGGCGAAGCCGCCACTTGTTTTGTACAAGTGATCTCGGCGATGTTGCCAAGATTACTTGTGTGCAGCCTGCATACAGGGGGGCGCATTGAGCAACCTGGCATTGGGGCAGCAGAGAGAGTAAATCCGGCCCTGAGTATATCCCAGATTTCCAATTAAAAAACAACAAAAAACACAATCAACTTTCTTGGCTGTGGCCTGGTTTTCCTTGAAGCTAATGGGAGGAGGTTCTTTACACATTCATTGCCGTCAGCGTGGAGTCTCAGCATTGTGTACGGAGAGTAAACAGACATCAACAGACTGCCAACCCAAACAGTCCGCACCTACACAACGCCCGCAGCTCCAGAATGCCATCTTTATAGACAGCAACTCCCCTTGTAATTCATTCCGGGCTTGCCACCAAGTAACTGTCCCATTAACCATGCCGGCGTCATTACTTCTGGAAATTTTTAACATCCATGTCCATTATTTTGGGAACCTTGACAGGATGGAAGTTGTATCTCAGCCGGACAGTTCTGACATTAGTCGCTGTCTTTGGTGTCGACGTTTTCTGAAGATCTCTAGAACAGAACATGGAATTGTATGGCCACAAAGTATTTCCTTACAAACTATTTTTCCCTTGTGTGGGATCTTCGTAGTGTGAGGTCCGGTTCACACCACAAAGAATGCGTTCCAGAGCGTTCAGCCTCTGGAACGCACTGGAAAGCAAATCAGTCGGCCCACTGAGTGGGAGGGGCGTGGCGGTGCATTGAGGCCAATGGCACCGCACCCCTGTCCACAATGTGATCACCTGCACCCGAATGCGTGGCACATTATTGCCTGCGTTCCGGTCCAGTGTGAGATGCAAAAATAGTGCATTCGAGTGCCGGTATTGAAGTCAATGGCACCACTGCCACGCCCCCCCACTCGAAATGCGATTGCCGGCACCCACATGCACTATTTTTGCAGATTGCACTGGACCGGAATGCAGGCACAAATGTGCCACGCGTTCAGGTGCGGGTGATTGCATGGTGGACGGGGGTGCGGTGCCATTGACTTCAATGCACCGCCGCGCCCCCTCCCGCCCCTGAATGCAGGGAGCCGGCCGGTTTGCGTTTCAGTGCTGTTCCAGAGGCCGAACGCTCTGGAACACATTCTTTGTGCTGTGAACCGGCCCCTAATGATGAGGCTTCCATCACTTTGCTGCCAAGCTACATTTCACAAAGACAAAGCTTGGTTTTTTAGATGTCTTCAGGCTGGTCATGTGATGCGTGGCGTCTTCTTCGGATCTTCTCCAGACGGTGTGCAGTCCTCAATATGAGCGTCTTTATATCACTGTACACAGGGCTGGATTTACTCTCTCTGCTGCCCCAACGCCAGGTTCCTCAATGCGTTCCTCCACCCGCCAAAAAACCCCCCAGAGAATGGCAGACCTGCAGGCTGCATACAAAACAAGCGGCGGCTTCCCCGCTGTACATTTAGCTCTGCTTGCCCATTGCCCAAAGCAGGGCTAAATGTAGAACACAACTACCCACCCGACGCTTGGAACTGCATAGAGATAGGAATTCCACACCTCTGCTGCCCCTCTACTCCCTGCTGCCCCGAGGCCTGGCCTTGGTTGGCCTTGTGGGAAATACGGCCCTGACTGTACAGTATATAAAGGAGAGCTCTGTGATGACACTCCCTCAGAGGATGGCTCATGGTGACCTGCACCCAGAATTTTTTTTTGCTGTGCAGTCTTCAATAGCTGTCTTTATATCACTGTATGTGAGAGTAGAGCTTCGTCGAGAGGGCCCTTCAGAAGACTCATGACACCCTGCCCTTTGGTCTTTTGCTGGGCGTCAGTCAACCTGGAAGATTGGGGACATCTAGTTGGGAACAGGAATTACTTCAGAGGACAGAGCTGGAGACTGGGTGAATATTGCAGCCAGATCTGTTTTTTTCCTGCTGGGAGTCTACCTTTTATGACCATACTTTGGTTTGAAGTTTTAGATTTAGGAATTAAGATTATTTTTTTTAAAGGCCCATATTTGGGTTTTAAGGTTTAGATTTAGGAATTAAGATGGCTACAGACAGAAGATGATGTTCAGCCATGTGCGCACAATCCTCTTTGTGCCTAAAACCATCACACAAAGATTACTGTGACCAGAAAAATTGCAATGCCTAGGATTTGTCTGGCCAGGTTGGGCTTTAATGATGTGTGGTATTCCCAAGACTGTGTCTCATGATTGCCTGGGGTGGATTTTCCCGGCTGCCTGTTAATTTCCATCCTCCCCCCTTCCCAACAGTCATGCCAGTCAAGACCCCCACCCCCCTCCTTTTCTCCATTGTCACATACCTTGTGATTCACCCAATGCCCGTCGGCATGTTTGTGGGGTGATGGTTTGGTAGCCAAGTTGTGCATGCAGGGTCTATACCAGGGGTAGCCAAACTTCGGCTCTCCAGCTTTGGTGAAACTACAAATCCCATAGGGCATTGCAAGACATACATGGCCCCCAGAGGCAGGCACATGAAGGGATTTGTAGTTTCACCACATCTAGACGTCCGAAGTTTGGTCTATACGTTCCCTGTATTGATCTGTGAGCAAAGTGCGTTATTTCCTGGCAATTTAAACAATAGAACAGTTTGAGTTCTTCTGTCTTCTTGCCAATGCTTTGTGCTGTATAAGGAAATTGTGGCGGCCATTTGTGTTTCGCTTTGCTCCTTGCTCCACACAGGGTGAGCGTTTTACCCCCCGCTGCTTCTGTAATTAAGCAATTACAGTTAGGTGGGGGGACGTGATGCTGGCAGACAAAGAGATCACGCCATGTAATAGAAGGTAGCGCTGTCATACGAGCTACTAGGAACCGGTAATCGGCTTGGCTGAGCGGCTTGGTCATGTGACCCAGTGTCGCCACATGCTGAGCAGATTAAGATAGCACAAGGGACACAAAGAGGCTTAGTAGGGAGTGCATGACCCAGCGGGTCAGTTTAACCCTGTCCATGTGGAACACAATAGACACGACCCACGGGCCAGAAGAAGAGTGGGAATAGTCTTTTACAACTCAAAATGCTTTATTTGAAACATGGGCGCTTTTTCTTAAATTGCAGCAACGTCACAAGCTGTCCAGTGGTCCTCTATTATCTAGCTAGGGGTCTTGGTGTATGTTGGTCTAACAAGCGCCACCATCAACAAAATGGTGAGGAACCCAAGAGGAAATTTCCAGAGCCTGGTGGTGGCTCTTTTTATTGGGAGAGTAGGCTCCAGGGGCGTAACTAGAAATCACAGGGCCCCATAGCAAAATTTTGTATGGGGCCCTGTGATTTCTAGTTACGCCCCTTGCAGAGCCCAACTGAGATCCCACACAGCCCACCTGAGAGTAACCCTGCAGAGCCTACCATAGACTCTCTAGGCTCTGCAGGGTCTCAGGTGGGCTGGTCACACCCCTGCACACCTCTTACCTGTCAGCCCCGATCCACTCTCAGCCTTCACTACCGCCTTCTCTTATGCCCTGCCTTCTCCTCGGTCGCCAGCAGGCTCCACCTCCCCCACCGCCGCCGGGCCTGGCCTCTTCCTCACCGTACCTGCTAGCAGAGCTGTGAGCTCAGCCTCAGAATCCAATGAGAATGCAATGGGCTGGAATGCATTCTTGCATGATCCTGCATTTCCAACTCTGCCCGGGGGCACAATTACATCAAATGTGCGTCCCAGAAGCGTTGGAGGCTGGATTTGAAAAATGCTTGTTTTTTTTTTTAATGGGTGAAGGGTTTAATGCTATTTGTATTGGGGCATTGAAGTTCTAATTTAAACATGCAGGGGTCTGTGGTCACAGGAGGATTAAAAGACTCGTTATATGAGGTGACATTGATTGATAGTAAAGATCAAGGCTGGACAGTTAATATGAGGCTGGATTACCCGAAATCCCCTCTTCTAATCTCACGTGAATCCATTTTCCCAGCATTGCTTATCTAGTCATTTAAATATGCGTAGAAAATCTCTTGGTTCAGATGTCGTCTATGACTGTTCTTCAAAGTGCTGGGGCGAAGGCCTGTCGTTGTTGTTGTTGGCTTTGTTTTTCCCCTTAAAATGGCCAAGATGTGCATGAAGAATGACAAGGACATGTAGGGAAGGGTTGGAACTTGAAATTTGTCCTGGTGCCCAAGATCAATGTGACAGAAAGTGATGAGAAATCCAAAATGTTATGGTTGTCACCAGAACAGCAGGCGCGTGGAAATCTTCCAATAGGGAAACCTATTCTGGTGGCAGTTCTCCGAGAGGGGATTTCATCCTTCGGGGAGATTTCCTCCCACTTTCTGTTGCGCCTTCAGAACAGGAAGTGACGTACAGCTCCTCCCCATCAAACAGCAGAAAAAAAAACATAAAATGGACACAGCTTTTAAATAGGGATGCACCGATACTGGTTTTTCGGTATCGAGTACGAGTACCGATATTTTTTTTCCGGGAACCTACGATACCGAATACCAATACCGGAAGTCACATTAAGGAAGCCAGGCGTCGTGTAATGACCCGCCACCTGGCTTCCTGAGTAGCCGGGAAGCTGGGCGGCGTGGAAAAACTCACCATCCGGCTTCCCGATTAGCAGGGAAGCCATCTCCATGATCCCTCGTCACCAGGTCCAATCAGAAAGCCAGGCGCCGTGTAATGACACATTGCCCGTTTCCTGATTGGCCAAGAAGCTGGCCAATCAGGAAGCTGGGCAACGCGTCATTACACGGCACCCACTTCCGGAAGCCGGCTCCATGCTCCCTCATCATCAGATGAAGGTGGCTTTTTGGCCAATCAAAAAGGGGGCGGGGGGTTTGGCGTTTAAAGCCGCACTGCCCAGCTTCCCGGCCAATCAGGAAGCCGGGCAGCGTGTAATGACTCGCTGCCCAGCTTCCTGATACCGGAAGCTCAAGTATTGAGCTAAGCATCAGAGCATTTGGGCGAGTACTCCCCCAAATACTCGGCATTGACACCGATACTAGTATCGGTATTGGTGTATCCCTATTTGTAACCATTCCCTGATCTGCCAATACTAAATATCGACATAATTTAATTTGACTAAAGTACTGCAATGAGGAGCTTGTGTGAGGTCTGCTAATATGAGTCGCAAGACTCCCTGTGGCTCAGAACACATTACAGATAAACTCTAGGTAGTGAAACACAAATTCATGGCGTTCTGTAATCGTTAATACATCCCTTAAAGTATTAACACAAGCAGTGTAAGAGCTGTTGGTGCTATATTAATGCTGAATAATATTAAGGAAAATAACCTGAATTTGACCTGGTTTTAGCCTCTTGCAGTCCCTGTAGCAGAGCTCAGAATATGGAAGGAAGAAGCAGCACAAGGAGCCAGTTTAAGTGCCGACAAGAAGCATGTTGATAGTAAGCGAAAGCAGAACCTGGGGCTGGTTTAGAACAATTTGGGCTCAGAGGAACTGGGTTGAATGATGCTGGTCATCAGACTGAGGACATCTAGTGGCCAAAAAATGTACTGCAGGGATATCTCTGATTTGAAGGTGATTATTGCAGCAGCAGCCGGTTTTGTTATATTTTAATGGTCTATTCAATTGCATCTTATTTGTGTCTGGCCTTCTGCTTTAAACATTTTCCTCTTTGTGGGTATGCGAGCTATTGATTAGAGGTTCTTCGTGTCACAGACATGCAATTTTCCAATATAAAAGATGATTAGGTGACTGTACAAAGGGGCGTCATCGTTTTCATGTGCCAACGGCAGAGCGGCTTCCAAATACCCCCACCCCAAATTACCATATACCCAGGGCTGGATTTCCCACAACGCCAACCAAGACCAACGTGGCCTTGGGGCAGCAGGGTGTTGAGGGGCAGCAGGGGTGTGGAATTCCTATCTCCCGATTCCCGGGACATGGAGTTCCTAGCGCCAGGCAGGTAGTTGTTTTGGGCAAGCAGAGCTAAAGGTGCAGTGGCGAAGCCGCCACTTGTTTTGTACAAGTGATCTCGGCGATGTTGCCAAGATTACTTGTGTGCAGCCTGCATACAGGGGGGCGCATTGAGCAACCTGGCATTGGGGCAGCAGAGAGAGTAAATCCGGCCCTGAGTATATCCCAGATTTCCAATTAAAAAACAACAAAAAACACAATCAACTTTCTTGGCTGTGGCCTGGTTTTCCTTGAAGCTAATGGGAGGAGGTTCTTTACACATTCATTGCCGTCAGCGTGGAGTCTCAGCATTGTGTACGGAGAGTAAACAGACATCAACAGACTGCCAACCCAAACAGTCCGCACCTACACAACGCCCGCAGCTCCAGAATGCCATCTTTATAGACAGCAACTCCCCTTGTAATTCATTCCGGGCTTGCCACCAAGTAACTGTCCCATTAACCATGCCGGCGTCATTACTTCTGGAAATTTTTAACATCCATGTCCATTATTTTGGGAACCTTGACAGGATGGAAGTTGTATCTCAGCCGGACAGTTCTGACATTAGTCGCTGTCTTTGGTGTCGACGTTTTCTGAAGATCTCTAGAACAGAACATGGAATTGTATGGCCACAAAGTATTTCCTTACAAACTATTTTTCCCTTGTGTGGGATCTTCGTAGTGTGAGGTCCGGTTCACACCACAAAGAATGCGTTCCAGAGCGTTCAGCCTCTGGAACGCACTGGAAAGCAAATCAGTCGGCCCACTGAGTGGGAGGGGCGTGGCGGTGCATTGAGGCCAATGGCACCGCACCCCTGTCCACAATGTGATCACCTGCACCCGAATGCGTGGCACATTATTGCCTGCGTTCCGGTCCAGTGTGAGATGCAAAAATAGTGCATTCGAGTGCCGGTATTGAAGTCAATGGCACCACTGCCACGCCCCCCCACTCGAAATGCGATTGCCGGCACCCACATGCACTATTTTTGCAGATTGCACTGGACCGGAATGCAGGCACAAATGTGCCACGCGTTCAGGTGCGGGTGATTGCATGGTGGACGGGGGTGCGGTGCCATTGACTTCAATGCACCGCCGCGCCCCCTCCCGCCCCTGAATGCAGGGAGCCGGCCGGTTTGCGTTTCAGTGCTGTTCCAGAGGCCGAACGCTCTGGAACACATTCTTTGTGCTGTGAACCGGCCCCTAATGATGAGGCTTCCATCACTTTGCTGCCAAGCTACATTTCACAAAGACCTTCTGTCCTTCCAGGTTTATCTGGGAAGCATTGCGAGCTTTGCCCTGAGTTGGGCAGTTAAAATGCTCAAACCAGTAAATTAAAGAA
The DNA here is from genome assembly GCF_000935625.1 of Nanorana parkeri. NCBI lineage: Eukaryota > Metazoa > Chordata > Amphibia > Anura > Dicroglossidae > Nanorana > Nanorana parkeri. The sequence continues at coordinate 654,482 of NW_017307196.1, forward strand.
GAACTCCGGGTAAAAAATTGTGTCAACCCTTGCAGAGCATTTTTGTCTAGGTAGAAAAAAAATTTAAGTTATACTCACCCGATCCTCTGAGACATCCGGCTGTGACAGCGCTCCCTCCAGGATTACTCCCTCGGCGTCCTCACGTCCTATACATTGTGTACACAATGTGAGGACTCGCTGACCTTAGACTGCTGCAGCGGAGGGGGAGAGAGGCTCCAGGGACCGGTCTAAGAGCAAGCTGGCTTGGAGGATTGGGTGAGGTACAACTTTTATTTTGTAACGTAGAGAAAAATGGGCACTTAACCCTTGCAGTTCAGGGGTAGCCCCAGTGCAAGGGTTAATATTTTTACCCAGAGTTCTGCCTTAAAGTAAACGATGTGCCTGGTTTCGAGCAACACTTGGGGGTGTATTTATGAACAGATTGCAGACCCATTTGCCCTGCAGATCTCTGTGAGCTTTCGTTCTGTACAAATAGAGGCAAAAATGAACTTGTAATACTGTATTATAGCCACCAGATGGAGCTGAAGAGCATATGAAAGTGTTTGTTTTCTATGTGCCTCAGGTCCATCTAGTGGCCATAATGCGGTATTGCATTACATTTGATGTGAAAAGAAAACATACTAAGAATGTTCATTTTTGCCTCTGTTCGCACAGGATGAATGACACAGAGATTCGCATGGTGAATGCTTATAAGTAGATCCCTTGGGATTGGGCCACTTTTGCCACACAAGGCTGAACTACTGGGAAATTTCCAACCTATCCTTGCAGTGGATCTCCCCCCACACCTCAACCTTTGGGTTCTCAAGGAGATACTTGTCCTTCTGTAGCTGGCATTAAAGTGTATATTAACCCTAATAGTAAACTTTTTTGCCCCCCTATTGCTCTGCTGAATATCCTATCGGAAGCTTTCAGTTATAGCTGTCTGATAAACACAAATACCTGATGATCTGGACAAAAATTCAGAGATGTCCGTTGTTCATTGCTCACTTCCTGTGTTATGTAAAGGATCCCTCCCAGTTCTTATTTTGGGACTACAGAAAGATTAGCCTTTATATTGTGGAGATGGGAGAGTGGGTGGGTTTGAGTTGTTTGGCCAGAGAAAACGGGGCAGTGCTGACACTACTCAGTCTACATAAATGCTGCATGTTGTCAGCCCACAGCAGGAATGAGAGCATTTCAGGCAGATCCTCTGTACTTGCAGAGTCTTTATAGGGATAAAACACTGAGAAATGTATTGCAGAGATGAACTTCATATTTTTTATTTATTTCGCTCTGACATATACTTTAATGTTACCATAGAAACGTGGTACAGATACCTGAGACTCACATATCCATGTTTCTATCTTTTCTTCTTTCTTATACTCCCTCTTTCTGTCTCCCTGTATGTCTCATTGTGCTCTCCTCTGCTTTGCTCTCTATTTTCTTTGCCATCTTTTTAAAATCTTTTTTTGCTGTTTTTTTCTCTCTTTTGATTTCCTTCCCCGCTCTCTCTCTCTCTCTTGCTCTTTCATTCTTTCTCTCATTTCCTTTGCTCTCCATTTTCTTTTGCCATTTTCTTTTCTTTTGCCGTTTTTTTCTCTTTCATTGTCTCTTTCATTCTCTCTCTCCTTGGCTTTGCTTTCTATTATGTTTGCCATCTTCTTTTCTTTTTTTGTGCTGTTTTTCTCTCTCCCTCTTTCTCTCTTTCATTCTCTTTCTCTTTCATTGTCACTTTAATTCTTCCTTTGTCATTCTCTCTCTTGCATTCTTTCTCTTGTGCTTTTTCTCTCTCTTCTCTCTCTTTCATTTTTGCTCTTTCGTTCTGTCTTTTTCTTTCATTCTCTCTTTTATCTTTCATTTTCTATCACTGTCTCTTTTGTTCTATTTCAGTCTCCCTCTTTGAATCTTTCTCTTTCATATTCTCTTTCTTTTTCAGTGTTTCTTCTTCATTCTCTCTTTCTCTCTCATTCTCCCTTGTTTCCTTCTCTTTTATACCCTCTTTTCTTTCATCCTCTATCCCTCTCTTTAATTCTGTCTTTCTATTTCTTTCTCTTTCTCTCTTTGTCTTTCTCTTTCATTCTCTGTCTCTTTCTATTTCTTTCTCTTTCTCTCTTTGTCTTTCTCTTTCATTCTCTGTCTCTTTCTTTCTCTGTCTCTCTCTCTTTCATTCTCGGTCTCTTTCTCTTTCCTTCTTTTTCATTATCTGTCTCTTTCTCTGTCTCTTTCTCTGTCTCTTTCTCTTTCATTATCTGTCTCTTTCTCTTTCATTATCTGTCTCTTTCTCTGTCTCTTTCTCTTTCCTTCTTTTTCATTATCTGTCTCATTCTCTGTCTCTTTCTCTTTCTTTCTCTGTCTTTCTCTTTCCTTCTCTTTCTCTGTCCCCTTTCTCTTTCCTTCTTTTTCATTCTCTGTCTCTTTCTCCTTTCTTTCTTCTATACCTAGGCGTACATACATGTCTACACAACTTTATTTCTTCATCTGCCTACCTCACTTGTGCCACCATTTGTTTTATTTGAACAGGACGTTGCTGTGATATGTGTACAGCCGACAATGGTGGCTCTAGATAGGGATTTGAATATTGAGAAGGACACATGACAATGAAAGGACTACTAAACATATGTTACAGGTTGGTTTACACAGGGGAGTTGTTATTAGCATTTGCAGATAAATTTGTATATATTTGGGGAACTTAGAGAGACCTCCCGCCAGCGATATGATGTCTTTGGTCATCTTGATTGGCAGTGCTAGCATGACGTAACCCCCCGAGCATGTGCAGGAGTTAATTCATCCCAGCAGATGCGGGGAAGCATTCACTTAGTTTGCACATATGTCTTGGATACTTCCACAGTGACTCTGCCTTAATCAGTTCCCACTTATCAGGGAGTCTTTGGTGTTCCTTTCGACCTTTTGTGTCCCGGCTCCTCCTCTTACATTCTCCATAATATATCTAAAAAGACCCCAGTGGGTAAAGTGGGGACCTTATAAATGGCTACCACAGATGTGCAGACTCAAGGACCCAGAGATCTCATCAACAGAGTCAGTGAAACAATCGGCTCACTAATGGTCCAGCATCCATTGACATATCCATTTCGGGTGGACTGACCTTTTAAGAAATGTGTCGTCCTCACTGAGATAAATACAATAAAAACTTTTGCTTGTTTTTTTACACCCAATCAGCTTTTATAGATTAGATAGATATTTTTTTTAATTGCCTGCAAAAGTTTTATTTTAAGAATGCTTTAAAGTTGGTGATTTATGAAACATAGGCAGCTGCAGGCGGCCCTGTCGGATTGGGCATGCGGTCGTGTTGCTGTGATTTGTGCAGATGGCATAGCAGACTGTGTTGTAGTTTTCCTCTTTTCAGTTGCTCTTCATGTGCGCAGATTGTGACGCACTCGTTGCACAGACAGGCTCGCACAATATCTTCCTCCCCAGGTTCTGTGCACTTCCAATCTTGTCTGGTTTAATCCAGAGCTTCTCATCTCTGTCTACATCTTGTCTCAAGTTCTGTGATGGAATAAAAAGAGTAGGTGCGTGTTACCTGGAAATATCTGTGACGGGAAACAAAACTCCCTCCTTCTATCAATAGAACATAGGTGTATTAGAATATTCAATATGGCACAATCTAGGGGCGAGCTGTTACTTTTTAGGACCGTAGCTGAATGTCCAAAGGAATGTGGCTAACTGTATTTAAATCTGGGTATATTTTTCCTGCCCCGGACCCCATCCCACCCCACTCCATCCCATTCTATCCCATCCCATTCTATCCCATCCCATTCCATCCCATTCTATCCCATCCCATTCCATCCCATCCCATCATACATGCATACCTCATTACATACCTTAGTTTGGACTCCATCGCTAAGTCTTTGTGTAATGCAGGCAGATCATGGCTGGAAGTAAGAGCCCGCAAGGGGCTGTACATGGCTTCCTATAAACATCACAGCACCCTGCTTTAGTACTCCTCTCAAGATCCCTCAGCTATGATGCAAGCCTCTTGGGAGGAGTTATGGAAATATCAAAATGCCTTGATGGGTGGGCGTCAGTCTCGAGGAGTGGGCGTATCTTCATTTGTACGCAGACCGCCCTAGGTAATGCCCACATGTGATGCTGAGCCGCCATGTTAGAAAGAACTTTATTCCAGTGAATGAAAGGGGCGGACTGGGACAGTCAGCCTGGGGAGGAAAAGACTAGATGATTTTGGATGTCCTCTAGCCAGGAAATAAGGTGGGCTCTATCTGACTTGCTGCAGCTTTCAACGTACACCGTGGAAAGCCTACATGCACTCAAAAATGCCTGTTAAAAAAATGCTCAAAGACGCTCAGCTCAAGTGTGAATGGGGCCTGAGTAAGTTAATATAACAAACAAGGGTTCAATTGTATTTTAACAGACAAAAAAGAGAAGTTTATTGGGAGGGTTACATACACTTTCATTTTGAATTAACAATGGGCATCCGGTTGGTTTGCGATGGGTAACGGGCCCGCCTTTGCTTCCATGTTAATAAATGACACCCGGAGGACTCCCATCTCTCCTTGTAGGGGCTCCAGTTAGGCAGTTAAAAATATCTGACATTTATACTCCGGCTCAAAGTGTTAAATGGAAAGATGAGTGTAATGAAGCCGAACGGAGAGGACAATTACGAGGATGCGATGGTTTTCTATTAGCGAGGATCGGACGTTGCTCAGAACGCAGACTCGGCATGTTGTGCCCTCACTACAGCATGCAAACTGCAAATTAAACTTGGCATCTCACTACCAGGACCCCCGATCCAGCGAAATATATGGATGGCGTGTCTGCGCTTCGTAGCATTGTACATGCTGAACGGCGCTGCGTACGTCAGTCATTGGTCCATCGCATTATACAGAAATTAATGAATGAGCAGCACCATGTATAGTAGAGATGGGGGAACTACTCATAGGAGGGGTCAAAATGAAAGCAGTGCCATCATAATTTCCAAAGCAGATTCAGAGCCCAGAATAGTGTGCCGAGTCTAAACTTCCTACCTACACATGACAACATTCGACTACCCATGATGCTCTTCTATGATGATACCGAATATAATGCAGCATTGCTGGAAGGAGTTGTAGGGTCCCAGCAAGCATATACTCTCCTGTTATAACATCAGCATTGTAATAGGAATACATACTGGAGTTATTGGTGACAATACAATCAAAGCTTACTTGAAAAATCCTTTTTATGTAGTGAGCGCTGCCTTCCGTCTGCCCATCACTTCCAACAACTTCCTGGATTCACAGTGTGCTTTGCGTGTCTTTCACTGCTGCTTCATGTGATGCAATCTTGATTTCTCATGACTGCATATCCCATCATGCATTGCTTCCAGCAAGCAATGATAATGATACATTGTTCAGAAATTGAGTTGCAGTTCAGAAGGCAGATTATGTGAGTGTGGTGACACAAGGAAGTGCAGATTCACAGGGCTGAGTGATTTGCAAGGTGAATTGGGGTGTCATTAAATATGAACGCGTCCCCAACACACGGGTGTTAATGCAGTTGACTCACACTGCAATACATCAACAACAAAAATCAGTATTTTTGTTATGATTGTTCATCATCATTTTTATCACCAATCAGCCATTATTTTATAATTGGTTGGCACGCCTTGGTACTATGTTGACCAAGCGCGGAGTCCAGAGCAGACAAAATAACAAAAGCAAGGGAAATGCTATTAATGGCCTTCAAGGCACAAGGGCCGCTCAGGCTCATTACCAGGAGATGTCGAGAACTATGACCGGCTTCTCCTGACTGAATTCCCAGCCCGCCAGGTAATGGTGGAGAAGGAATGCAGCCCTGACCTTTGCCCTTTCTGTGACCCTGCCCCCTCCCTTAGTCCTCCATCTTCCTGCTGATTGAGCCCAACCCTGTAGGCCTTCATAGAGAAAAGCTGGGTGCTGAGCACTTTGATTTATTACCTCTAGCTGAGTGTTTATAATAAGGATAATGAAGCGTCACCTCGGCATCGGCCTGTTCCTGCTAGAATTATGCTGACTGCCTCAATAATACAGGGACCATGGGGAACAAAAGTAGTCACCCTCCAGAAGGAAGGACAGTGTCAGCACCAATTCAGAGATGATTTAGGGCTGGTGCAGACTTCAGCGATCCCGGGACCGTACGATCGTGTGCGGGCGCACACAGCGGTTGCCACAGTGCCCCATTGATTTCAATGGGGTTAAATCCGGGCGACAATCGCTGAAATGGATACATGTACCTTTGTTTTTAAACCACGATTGTGCGCGCTTGCAAGGGCGGTATCGCGTCAGGAAACCGCGCAATCTGCCTGGAGCAGCTTGGGTGCCATCCGAGAATAATGGCACTGCCAGTGCAATCAGCGGTGGTGTGCGATTCCGTGACCGCTCGGCCATCCGCGTGGTTTCATGCATGATTGCCGAGTGGTCACGGATCCCCAAGTTGCGAACCTGCCATAAGGATCTCCAGCCAAGTGATACACAAATACGATACATTGTTGTTAATAGTGAAGGTATTTGAATGTAATTTTAAGATTTCATTCCTGAGTTTAGTGTCACTTGAATTCTTCTCCTGTGTTTGTTATGCTTTGCAATGTATCGTTTTGTATTTTGTTGCTTATTTATGTTTTTTTTATCCTTGTATAGTATTTTCAATGTTTCTTTTCTCTTTGTATTTTATAAACATAGAAAAGAGATCAGTTTGATGTAAAACAAAAATCACAGTGTAGCAATGCTATATAATCTTTGTCTCTATGTACATTGCGTTATTATATATGTACATTGGGCAGTCATACATACACACACATACACACACAGTGCAAGGGTTAACTGCTCGGTTTTGCCTTGGTTAAAAAAAGTTATAGTTCCCAAATGCTCTGCGTCGGCTTGTTCTTAGACCAGTCCCCGGAGTGTCTCTCCCCTTCCTCTGCAGCGGTCTAAGGTCCCATAAATCATCACACAAATCATCATACAAATCTAATCTACAAATCTCTGTATTTAATAAAATAACAACAAAAAATTCAAGGCAAGTTTGTAAAAATGGTAAAATTCATGAAAATAATACAAAAACACTGCAATAATAATAATAATAATAATAATAATAATAATAAAAAAAGACGTGCTCCCAGGAATACACTATGCCCTCCCTTTAAAGAGGACCTGAACTGTTAAAGCTGTGTCCAAGCAAAGCAGGCAGAGGACAAAGGTCTAGTCACTGTCTGTGGGCTCCCTGTAGCTGACCTTTTCCCCATCCTATCAGCATGTTCCTTGTTAACACATTAGCACATCAACCAGAAAAACTACCCCTCCACTTGCTACCGAGGTTGTGATACACCAGGTACCATGGTGCATATTTGGTGGCTCTGTCCGGTAGCCCGTAGACTCTGGATACGAGTTTATAATTTAATTAGATGACTTCTTCATACATCCCAACCTCGTAATCCTTGTGAGGCGTTACTTGGTAAATCGGTATCCTCTTTATTTATTACAGAGCAGAAACCTGTTCAACATATCTTCATGGCCACTAAATTAACAATAGCTAGAGCTTGGAAAACACCTACTTTGAGCTATGTTGCTGTTAAAAATCGCCTGACAGATATCATGATTAACGAAAAGCTGACTGCACTAGTATTAGACACACACTCAACATTTTTATAAATTTGGCAACCTTGGATTTCCTATTCACGGCCTCCTGACTTCCATATTTCATTATTGTCCCTCTAACAACTATCGGTTGCTTTTCTCTGGGATGCCTTTCCTTTTTTTCTCTCCTCTTCTCTTCTTCCCCCTTTTCCCTTCTTTCCTCACTACTCTTCTGCTATCTTTTCTTCTTGCTCGTCCAGGTAAACGTTATGGCCTTTGGCTTTCTATAAATACTGATGAACCAGATTTTTATGACCACCCCATCAGTACTTTGTTGGGCCACAAGATGACTCCACGAGATTACTTTGTTGGGCCGCCTCGTGACTCCATGAGATGTTGAAAGGTGATGCGAGGAATCTGACGCTGCACTGTTACCCTTCTGTTGTCTTGTACCAGTCTTGCCACTCTCCGTTCTGCCCTAACATTGACTAGTCGCTGACGGCCACAATTCGCACGTTCAGACCCAGATTTTCGGCTGACAGTCCAGTCTTTAAACACTTTAACAACAGCTGCTCTTGAACATTTACCGAATTCTGCTGTTTTGCTGATACTCGCTCCATGGCTCCGAGCGCCAACAATCATCCCACGTTCAAAGGCTGTTAAATCGCGTTGTTTCCCCGTATCTTCAGAAACAAATCACTTCTACTGTCGTGGTAAACAACCTGCCACCCTATTTATAATGGTCTGGCCCTCTAGCAACTTCAGCGCAAAATTATAGCTAATTTGACTATAAACATCAGGTGGTCATAATAATCTGGTCACTCAGTGTATATCTATGTTCCTTTTTCCGCATTTGACTCTGATATTTTCCATTGGTCTTTTACTGGTTTCATTATTGACTATACCCACGTTGTTTCATGTTGCTGTATACAACTGTATATGCGCTGCATCTTGCTATGTTTCTATGCGACTTTAATAAAACTTTTGTAACAGAAATGTGGAGCTTTCATTTTTTCCTGATTCTTATGGATCCTTTTACTGTTTACCTGTGTTGTGTTTGTATGTATCTATGAAAACCATATGATGTATTACAGATACAAGACAGATACAGCCGGTATAATTCTTGATAAGAACCATCAGTAACAATAGACTATTTCCCTGCGGGTGGGGGTAAACCCAGGATCAGTGTGGTTGGAAATCCCCGGCCCTTCCTTGTTGTGGAGATGTACTGTGATGTCTGGAAGCAGACCCTGGACTATAATAAACCACATAGAAGTCATCAGAGTCCACCAGAGCGGCTATACTAACCTTGTAAAGAAAATTAAGACACATCATGGGGGACAGACACAAAGAGCTGTGAAAGATGGGAAGGCCATTGAACTGCCAGTATGGGGAAAGGAAGAGCTCCCATATCATACTGTGATGCATTTCTTTTTTCTAGTGGCTTCATGGAGTGTGTTATTTTAGTGATTTTTGGTTGATACATTTTTAAACTTAAGATATTTATTGTTATACTTTGTATACATTTAACAGAAAAACATGCCATAGATGACAAAGGATTCCCTGCAAAGAGACATTGCTTGCCTTAAAGGAGAACTATGGGGTTAAGGCTTTTCCCCATAGTTCTCCTTAGGGTAACGGGAGGACACAAACTAGCGTCCTCCCGTCACCCTAAGCTCAGTATACCGCAAGCTATGGCTCGCGATATACGGAGACACCGCAGCTGAAGCGGATCCCGACAATTATGTCTGGGTCTGCCCATCTGCGTGAGTGACAGCTGGCTCTGCCTATCTAGAGGCAGAGCCAACTGTACCCGCCCCCTCCCCGTCTGTTCTGCCAGTCAGCGCTGGAGGATCGGAGCGGGGAGGGGGGAATCCAGTCCCTACCCTGTCACGGCTCTCTCCAGAAGTGAGCGAACGCCAGTATGTGTTCGCTCACTTCCCGATCTACTGAGCTGACCTGTGACAGTCTCATTGTCACCGGTCGGCTAGAACTATGAGGTGAGTGAAAAGCACTCACCTCATAGTTCTCATTTAAAGCTTAAGCTGGCCATACGCTAATCGTGTTTCTTTCTCATCTGAGCCTGATGAAGGGGACCCTGCGTGGCCCCGAAAGCGCTTGCAAACGAGAGACAGCATACGTCATTAAATGAACACTTCTTTGCTGTAATGATGGGTCTGGGGTGCTGGTGACATTCTTCGACTATCTACATGTTGGCGGCGCCAACCGCAGTCATTTCAAGCACCGCTTGTATATTCCTATGGAGGTACCAGTAAGGAGTGCAGCAAGGATCTGTTTTCCTTTTGTCTTTCTCATTTAGGTCTCGTTCACACGGGCGGCACGGGGGCGGTCAAACCAAGCGGTTGGTCTTTGGTTTACAGCCTACCCCCGGTTACCTGCTGCAGTCCCATCACTATGGCTGAACACCGCTGTATACATTGTGTGACTCTGTACTCATGTAGCTGGTGTTTGGCCACAGGCTTACATCAGGCTCAGCAATACAATCTTATCTGGAGTCACCTCATCGCCAGCATAGACTTTCTTGAACTGTCTCTCCTTCCCGTGTTTCCACCTCCATCACCCCCATTGTAACCTGACACGGGGAATGTTGCATTAGTTCGCTGATCTCACTGATAAAATATATATTGACTTCCCTGTCTCCTGCGATGTAACATCTGAGACCTGTAGGGGTGGATCAGAGAGATTTTCCTGGAATAAGCTTCAATAACTTCTCTAAACACTCCATTTTTTCCAATATTCGGCTCGGGTTCTGGAATTGCAGGGGAGGGGGCGCAGCTCGGGTTCTGGAAATGCGGGGAAGGGGGCGCAGCTCGGGTTCTGGAAATGCGGGGAAGGGGGCGCAGCTTGGGTTCTGGAAATGCGGGGAAGGGGGCGCAGCTCGGGTTCTGGAAATGCGGGGAAGGGGGCGCAGCTCGGGTTCTGGAAATGCGGGGAAGGGGGCGCAGCTCGGGTTCTGGAAATGCGGGGAAGGGGGCGCAGCTCGGGTTCTGGAAATGCGGGGAAGGGGGCGCAGCTCGGGTTCTGGAAATGCGGGGAAGGGGGCGCAGCTCGGGTTCTGGAAATGCGGGGAAGGGGGCGCAGCTCGGGTTCTGGAAATGCGGGGAAGGGGGCGCAGCTCGGGTTCTGGAAATGCGGGGAAGGGGGCGCAGCTCGGGTTCTGGAAATGCGGGGAAGGGGGCGCAGCTCGGGTTCTGGAAATGCGGGGAAGGGGGCGCAGCTCAGGTTCTGGAAATACGGGGAGGAGGGGCGCAGCTCGGGTCCTTCTTCTCATTGCATTTTTCACATAACTTGGATGTGTATTGAATATTAAATGACAGCGCTAATCTTTCAGGATCTTTGATTGCTAGAGTGAAGCAATGCCCAAGCATCAGTAAAATGATGGAATGCAATGAAAATGAATCTGCCTATAGTTTGCCTTCCCTGGTTCCTCCTTTCCTTCCTCATCAACATGCTAATGAAATAGAAAAAAACAACAACTTTGTTTTCATTACAGACCTTATTTTAGACCCAGTAATGTCATCATTGGGTCTCTAGGCTTCCCTATGCAATGCAGGTAGATCATGGCTGGTGGGAGGAGCTGGCAGGGTACTCCTCCCCAGAGACCTCAGCCCTGATGCAGGCAGTGGGTTGCCCCTTGGAAAGAGTTGTGCAAATACTGAAATGCCTTGATGAGTGGGCTGCAGTCTGGAGCAACTGTCTGCCAATTGTGCTCCTACATTGTCACATGCACCCCTAAGGGTGACTACAAGCAGCAGCCTTGCCCATTGCACAGGCATGGTCCATCATTGTTGCAGTGAGTACATGTGGACAGGAAATGGCTCAGAGGGGCTGAAGGAGATCAGCAGAACTTGAAAATAAAAATAGTCAGAATAAGGATTTCATGGGAAACAAAATGCTGCATTATTATTATTATTTTTTTTGATACACAGTGCTTTAGGAAGCCAAGGGTTCTTTATAAACAACTAACAGAGCCGTTCACCCGGCGAATCTCTGTGAATGTTCTTTATATGCAAACAGAGGCAAGAATGACTGTTCTTGGAATATTTTATTTTCAGGTCAAATGTAATGTAATACCACATTATGACCACTAGACGGAGCTGCATTGCATAGGGAATTATATCCCATGCTCCTCTTCGCCATCTAGTGGACATATTGCAGTATTACATTACATTTGACCTGCACAAAAAATATACTTAGAACATTCTTTTTTTTTTTTTGCAGCTATTCGCACAGAACAAATGTTCACATGGTGAACGGCTCTGCCAATTGTTTATAAATACACCTCTGAAGGTCATCTATTTAAGATTTACATCCTGTTGACATTTAAATATTCTGTCCTGGTTCTGAACTGAAACATTTAATAACATTTCCTTTTTTCTCTCTCCAGATCCATCTTCCACTTACATCCGACAGCTGGAGACCAAAGTGAAGCTCCTGGAAGATGACAATAAACTCCTGTCACAGGTGAGACTTTGCCACCTTCCTCCTCTAGCGCAAAGACTTCTTGCTGAACCGCAGCTCTGTGGCAGGCGCACTCCGCGTACTAAATCACTTGGGCGCCGTTCTACGGATTACTTTCATTAAACCGAAGAAAATTGATTTTTCTCCCTGTGTCTGATCTAATTTCTCCTTCTTAGCAAAGATAATTTCCTGATAACGGCCCTTGTAATCGCTGGAATAATTGCGTGTAATTGGCGATTTATTCCGGAGATCTGGGCAGACAATGTCATAAGGACTTGTGTTGTTGCCGCGCAGTGAGACATTCTCTGGTGACGTCCGCTATCGGGAGGGGGGAATTAATCAAAACTGGTGCAGACAAAATCTGGGCAACCAATCAGCTTCTCTCTTTAATTTTTTAATCTTAACTGAACAAACTGAAGAGAGAAGCTGATTGGTTGCCAAGATTTCCTCTGCTCCAGTTTTGATAAATTCTCCTCCATGTGTTTTCTTGTTCGGCCCCAAGGGCTTAATGAGAAAAAGCACTCGATTGCCCCCATCCACGCTAAAGAGCATGGATGAGAGCAGAGTTGTCACCAGACTGGGTGTCACCCAGCGCACACATCATTACACATGCACACCTCTTCTCTCGTGCCGCTGTCAGGCTCTCGGTCCATGACCCAGTGCCTGACTTTTCCCATTGGTGTAGGGCGGGGGAAAGCAACCTCGGCATGCCATCTGTGATGAAACTACAAATCTCGTCATGCCTGTTGCTGTCAGTCTTGCAATGCCTCATGGGACTTGTAGTTCTACAAACCTGGCATGCCAAGTTTCCCTCCCCTGGTGTAGGGTGACACGGTAGTCAAGGTCGTGGTTAATTTTGCCATACTTCACTTTAAACTAAAACAGTGGTTCAGGGAGCATGAGATTTTCACACATGGATTGTCCACCACAGAGTCCAGACCTTAACCCCATTGAGAATCTTTGGGATGTGCTGGAGAAGACTTCAAGCAGGGGTCCGCCTCTCCCATCATCACTACAAGATCTTCATAAGCTTATTGAAACAATGCCACTGCGAATGTGTGCCATAATCAAAGCTAAAGGCTGCCCAATGAAATATTAGAGTGTGACTTTTTTTTGGCCAGGCCATGTATTTTTAGCTTGCTAAGTATTGATGGTCTAAATATTTGACCCATGTTTAGCTGTTTCTCCTTCCATTGAGATCCCTGACCTAGGCTTGCCGGTGACAGTATTGACAGAATAATCAGATAAACGACAGATGCTTAGTAATAAATCCGATGTGATGTGATTCATTAGGATCACCGGTGTGAAGCACTGCCATATATCACACAGTTATTCCAATGGTGCTATCGGGTATTTATCACTTTATGGTTTATGGTCTGTTTATAGGTCCAGCCGGGCTTGAATTGCCCATGCATATTTAACTAGAGATCTCGTCTGCTTCCAGGAGCTGGCCAGAGATAGGACGCTGCCCTTCCCGCTCTGAGCTGGGATTAAGTCATTAAGTAATAAATAACACTGAAAAACTATCCGAATGTTTTTCATTAACAGTGCTTTGCGGAGATTTGTGACGCCACTGTAATTCAGTCATTGATCGATACTCCATTCATCTGTGTGTCTGGGAGTGGAAGGGTGGGACAGTCACACCAAATGACATAATGGAACAAGGGGTTGAGTGTCCAATCACTAAGACTGGCCATACGCAGATTGAATTTTAGTCTGATTCCTGCTGAATTGGGCCAAATTGAGCCATGGGTGCCCGTTCTGGCTACACCTAGCTTCAGCTGAAAAATTGAAGAAGCCCGGGTAGACACTGACAAAGGTTGAACTCAATGGACCTGTGTCTTTATTCAAGCTCAAATACTATGTAATTGTCGGCCAAACAGTGATTGAATCCAATCATATGCGGGTACTGTCAGATATCCAGACATCCTAAAAATGTATACCACTGCCAAATGCATTGTTAGAATTCCAATCCTAAAGGAGGTTTTGCACCAGATCAAATATAGATCCATTTAGTTATAATTTGCTTTGGGCCCATTCAAGTCCCCATTTCTATTCTTATAAGCCCTGATAAGGGGAAGTTGTGTTGCCTGTGAGACACATTGGCCTATTGAACAGCTTTGGGATGAATTGGAATGGTGACTGTGAGTCAGGTCTTCTCATCCAACATCAGAACCTGACCTCACAAATGTACTTTTGGCTAAATGGGCTCAAATTCCCCCAGACACACTGTAAAATGTTGTGGAAACCCTTCCCGGAAGAGTGAAGGCTGTTATAGCCTCAACCTCGGGGGGCAATGACATAATAATGCCCATGATTTTGGAATGAGATATCCAACAAGGTGACATAGGTGTGATGGTCAGAGGTCCACGCATTTTTTGCCACCATTTTGTTTATTCTTAATTTAAATCGAAAAGGATTGAAGTCATAAAATATATTGCTGCAGTCAAAAGCCTGTTATGTATGGCTAGCTTGAAGACATCAGTAGCATATGATGATACGCGATTGGTTAATTTTAAATGGCCTACAAATTCTTTCCCCTTCTGTCATTTTTCTACCCTTTTTTTCCCCGTTATCTTTCCTTTCTTTAGAACTCATAAACTTCCTTTAAAAATCTTCAACATCCAACCTACTTCGAGGTGTGTCAGATGTCTAGTCCCCATCAAGCTTTGTGGTTCCTTCTTCCGGCCCTACATTGCTGTTGTGTCCTGTGATGCTGTAGGGACCGATGGCTGAAACCACAGAACTCTGCGGGGGAGGCAAGCATCCGGAACTCCCGGAAGTGTTGGAGGCAGACAATTTTTCAGCGTGTTTATCGGTGGAGTTGGGCAACATGAACAGTGGGATGGACGAGAAGTTGTAATTTTCTTTGGAGGCTGAGCTTTTTTATTTATTTTTTAATAGTGACAGTCGCTTTCAGAGCGTCAATACTCACCTAGGTGTGAATCTGCTCATATTCCTCCCCTCTCGATCCCGATCCCTCCCCTCATCCTGCTTTTTTTCCTTTGTTCTTTTCATTATCTGTCAATTTCTCCTCTCCTCTTTTCCGCCTCATCGCCTTCTCCCTCTCCCCATCTCTCTCCCTCTCCCCATCTCTCGGGTTTGATCTTTATATTTGGTCTAGTCCTCCTCTGAGATTTAAATACATCCTTGATTACCCTTGCATCCACACTGTAAAATGCAGCCATCCTGAAAGTTTTGTCAAAAGCACCTAAGTGGCTTTATCATTAAAAAAAAGAAAGAAACACTTAGTAGCACATAAAAAGCTTTCAGCGCCATGGAAAGGAAATGATGACTTGATTATTTCTCCGTTTGTTTTTCGGTTGCTGGCGTCTTCCTCCTAATGCCATTGGCATTCTATGGAGACGATGGGATGAATCAGAACTATCAGGGGAAAAAGACATTCAGCCACTGTAGCGGCAGGGTGGAGGGATGGCGAGGCAAAGATAAAATATTACACTTAGAGGGTAAAAGTGTGTCAATAAATGGCAATAAGCCAAAATAAACGGGTCTCCTTAATACACTATAATATGGTGTTTACAATATTAGATAAAAATGCAATAGAGTGACAGAAATCAAATTTGAGCAACAGTATGTATCAGCTCAAGCAACGGGGATGTGATACCTAAAGCAATTTCTGCACCACGCCTCTTGGACAGGCCTGGCTAGCCCGGGGCAATTTTTATAATTGCCAGGTTTGTGCACTGGCACCTATTTATTTTACGCACTATTTTATGCACGACTGCACCTTTAACTCCACAGATTGGCGGAGGGTGTGGGTACCTTCGGGGCTCGTCCTGATGTTAGGGGGGAGGTTTTGTGGCCTTCACGAGCTTCTCTGCCTTCCCCCACCTGGGGACTCTCTCTTCAGCAGAGCCTCTTACTTAGTAGTTGAGGGTCCTACTTCGGTAGGACCCTGAGGATCGGGGTCCACTGGCTTTCAGGTTTCCTTACCCCTGTCAGGAGCCTTGCGCCCTGGGGGGTTCAGGATTATCTAGGCCTTTCCTCTTTGGAGGAGGACCAAAGCACCCTTGTGCACTTTTTTATTGTGTGTTGTGATTTCACGATTCACATTTTTTGTTCACTAGGGAAGTCGTTTACGAAGCACGCACCGCGGACAAACACCCCAAAAAACGGTTATTTGATAGGTGAATAATCAATCACTGTTACCTCAAATACATGGACCTGGAAGGTTCTCCTGCAGAGAATATTTGTTTGCTGAATGTCAGATTTACTGCATTTTATAGATAAGCCCCTAAGAGTACATTATTATATTATTATTATACGGGATTTATATAGCGCCAACAGTGTGCGCAGCGCTTTACAATATAAGGAAGACATTACAATTACAATACAATTCATGACAAGATGGTAAGGAGGGCCCTGTCCCTGAGAGCTTACAATAAAAAAAAACATTGAGGTAAAGGGATAAATAAACCCAAGAACAAATTAATAATATATTACAGCATACCAGTCCTTGGACCTGATGCCTGCATTAGTTTTCATTTTTCAGGCTGAGAACACTTTTAGCGAGTGCAGAGAATACCCCTTGATCTCGCCTAAAATTCAGTGTCCTTGTCATTTCGTGTGAGATGAACTGCAAGCAAAAAAGTGCTATCTTTAGTGTGGAAATGACTAAACCCATCAGTGCCCATGTAATGGAGATTAACAAAGGCAGGCAAGTCCAGCCTGGGTGACAACCACGGCTCCCTGTGTAGATAAAATGGAGAAGTGAGTGTAGCCACATGGGACAGGAAGTGTGTTATTTGCAGGATTAACAGGTAAAAATGCAAGGATAAAAGCCTGAAAGTAGAAAACTAACACAGTCATCACATCTAAGGACTGGCAAGCTGCAATATATAACAATTTTGTGTTTTTTTTGGTCTGGATACACTGTAAGGACTTGTTCAAACCAAATGTGGTGTGTTCCAGAGCAACTTTCCACTGCAAACACATAAAATAGAGCAAGCAGCAATTTTTGCGTTTGCAGTGGAACGGAACACAGGCAAAGTTTTGCCCAGCGTCCGATCGCACTGTGGGCGGAGGGGGAGGGGGGCATGGAAGCGGTGCCATTGAATTCAATGCACCGCCAGGCCCCCTCCCGCCCCAGAACGCAAGGGGAAGTTTTGTGAGGGATTCCGGTGTGTTCCAGCACCTACCGCTCTGGAACGCACTGCATTCAATGTGAACAAGCCCTCAACACAATCATTGTATTGTGCAATTATAAATTAAACATAAAAATAGAGTAAATAACAATACTACAAGACACAACAAACATAAACCTACCTGTTTGTATTTATTTAATAATGGAGTTTGGTTTTGGTTTTATTTAGTTAGAATTCTTTGCACAAGTTCCTCTTAAAGAGAGATTGATAAATATCACAATTGGCCTGTTTTGATGAGGCCGGAAAGGAAGAGTGATGAGCAGTTATATAGATGTATTTTCTTCATTCTAATGGTGCAAATTCATCCGCTGCTCTAATGGAATTCTCTCTCTGTTCATGTAGAGGTAGATATTGCTTGCCTGTCAATATACGCTGTTGTTGAAGGCATCTAGAAAAAGCAATATTCATTTACTCTCACTTCTGTCGATTCTTAATGTTCATGTCCTCATCTCACTCCGAGCCCCCCCGAGGAATTTGCCTGACGCAGACCTGTTCCTGTAAAATCTTTAATTGATCCTCAGCTCGTAATGGGATGAACCTGTGATATAGATGAAATAGCAGCTGCTGTTGTATGGTAGGTTATTATTTCATATTCTCATTTACTGCGGGCCCATCTGAGCAGCTATATGGCCCCTTATAGCCCTGTTATGGCTTTTAATAGAGTAAAAGTAGAGGAAGATAATAGCAGTATTTGTTTCCTTATTGATACTTTAGAGCAACTCAGACAAAACTCTCACAATGTAATGAAGGTCTCCATGTGCTGAAATAATTCCAGGTTTAGACATTGAAGTTTTCCTGCATTCTCCTTTATATTCATAATTCATTGTATCCTTTCTGCCTTTCCCTTCTTTGTTCCTTCCCTTTGTTCTCTCGTCTTAGCTATGCTTTCCGTCCTCCCCACTCTCTACTTTCTTCATTCCTTCCCTCCCTGCCTCACCTTCACTTCTCATTTTTCTCTTCCTTCCTTGCCTCTTCTCTGCTTCCTTCCTTCCCTTCCTCTTCTTCCTCTCTCATGTCCTTGCCTCGCCTCTCCTTCTATCCTCCATTTGCTGTCTCACCTCTCCTTCTGTTCACTCTTCCTTACCTCGTCTCTCCTTTCTCTCTCCCATCCCTGCTTCATCTCTCTTTCCATCCTTCTTTCACTGCCACAAACTCTTCGTCCTTGCCTTTCCTTCTTTCCCCCATCACTCCTTCCTTCCTGCCCGCATGCTTTGCCTCACCTTCCTTGTTCCTTGGTTCCCTGCCTCTTTTTCCTCCCTTATGTCCCTGCCTCGCCTCTCCTATCCTCCATTTGCTGCCTCGCCTCTCCTTCCTCAGCTCTCTTTTCTCCTCTGCCTCAGTTCTCCTTTCTGCCGTGCCTCACCTCCTCTTTCTTTCCTGCCTTGTGTCTCATTCCTTTCCTGCCTGTCTTCTCCTTCCTTTCCTGCCCCTCACTTCTCCTTCCTTTCCTGCCTCTCTTCTCCTTCCTTTCCTGCCTCGCTCCTCCTTCCTTTCCTGCCTCGCTTCTCCTTCCTTTCCTGCCTCGTATCTCCTTCCTTTCCTGCCTCGCTTCTCCTTCCTTTCCTGCCTCGTATCTCCTTCCTTTCCTGCCTCGCTTCTCCTTCCTTTCCTGCCTCGCCTCTCCTTCCTTTCCTGCCTCGCTCCTCCTTTCTTTCCTGCCTCGCTCCTCCTTTCTTTCCTGCCTCGCTCCTCCTTCCTTTCCTGCCTCGCTCCTCATTTCTGTCCTGCCTCGCCTCACCTTCATAAGTTCATAGTGAGTACATTAAGGAGACTTTTTTTACTGGTTGTTTTATATTACAAGCACAAGGCTCTCTGACTTATTAAATATCTTGTCTTGTTTTAATATTTGGTCATGACAACATAGCAACATGTATTAGTTGTAGATGAACAACCACTACACAGGAGCCAATTGACTTTCCGGAGCTTTTTCCAGGCGTCCCGTGCCTCCATATCACCGTCTATTTGGGCAGGGCGAAGAGATTTAGGGCTCTTCCGCTTTATCTGGCAAGGAGAGAGCGGAGTGATTTAATTGCACGTGAAGTTTGGCAGTAAGCAGAAAGCACTATTTCCATAGCAGCGCATTACTTCTGCTTCAGACAAGTTATTATTGGGTCAGTCTCTTCCAACTGAAAATACATCAGGCTTATTCTGAAGACTCATCCTGAGCTGTCTGTGTATTCCCAGAGCAGAAGGCAGACCGGCAATTCTTAACACTGCATGTTTGCTTTATCAGAAAACAGAACCTTTTGCTATAGATAGTAACCATTTGATTCCACCCTTTTGCCTTATTTACTAATCAAGTGCCTTCATTCCAAATATATTCCCAAATATTATATGTTACAGCATTCTCAAAGAATTGAATGGGATGTGTTGGAGGAATACAGAGGCTGCTGTTGCTGACCTGTCTTGAAAATGTTAGTTGTCTGGCTGTCATGCTGATCCGCTGGCTTTAAAACCGAATATAAAAGACAATTCTGTTATATTATTACATCATGAAATGTATATTTTAATGCAAACAGTTTAAGCACCTGAATTTGATTTTGCATCAGCCTTTTCCTGACCCTGCACAGCAGTGCTCAGACTGAAATGGGAGAAGCAGCACAAGAAGCCAATCAGTTGTGTTGCAGTGCTCATAAGGGGAGGCTAATAGGGACAAGAAGGATGATCTCAAGAGTCTGTATATACTCCTTTCACTGTCTAGTCACAGGCTGGAGGAAGGGCAGGACCTGTAAGCAGGGCCAGATTTACCACAAGGCCAATCAATGCCCGACCTTGGGGCAGCAGGGAGTAGAGGGGCGACAGGGGTGTGGAATTCCTATCTTCTGATGCCCGGGACATGCAGTTCCGGACGCCTGGCGAGTAGTTGTTTTCTACATTTAGCCCTGCTTTGGGCAAGCAGAGCTAAATGTACAGCAGGGAAGCCGCCGCTTGTTTTGTACAAGTGATCCCGGCGATGTTGCCGAGATCACTTGTATGCAGCCTGCAGGTCTGCCATTCTACATG
>NW_017307196.1:674686-686583 GCF_000935625.1 Nanorana parkeri
GGGTAGGGGGGCGCATTGAGGAACCTGACCTTGGGGAAGCAGAGAGAGTAAATCCAGCCCTGCCTGTAAATGTTAGTTGGCAGCAGCAGAAAAAACCTAGGTTGTCTTCTCTGCCAGACGGATCAAATCTCAGAACAGGATGGACAGGAATGCAACTCCTTTGGCAGGTAAAACTGCTCCAGTATGTGTGTATTTAGCTGCCTTCTTTGAGTTCATCTTTAGTCCAAACCTTTTCTTTATGCAGTAAGGGTAAAACAACAGGTCCTCTTAATTAACTGTACACTATGTCCCCCCCCCCACCCCCCTCAAACTCACCACTGCTTAAATCAAATGCGAGAGAGGACATCCCTGTCTGATCTCCAAATTGCTCTGGTTGAAGCCTCCATTTGGCTAAGGAGCCACCTTTCCTCCAACAAGTCAGCACTGGTGATTGTGCACACACACATGCCCCTCCATATCTGTAAATGCCAGGTATTTGAGCCCCATGATTTATTGCGATCTCACATCTGAACCTCTGAAATGACTTTTCCTCTCACTTTTTTTGTAACAACAAAGTGAACTGTGATTATGGTCAATCACCCTGGGTCTAATTTTGTTGTTATGTTTAAAACATTTTGGTAGGTGTCCCTGATGCCAGTAGCACCCAATTGGTTTCAATTTGCCAGTTTTCTAGTGCTATATGAAAAAATGAAGACAAACCCTTTTATGTCTATGGACAAGAATCGTTCTATCGTCAGACACAATTGAAGCACTTCCTATTGTGTTCTGCAAAGTCTTTCTAGAAATGCGGAGGACCTGGTTTAATACGCACCATGTGACACGATTATGCGAGGTGGGAAGTTCACTGCAGAAGGCTCACTCGGTGTCAAGTCTTAAGTGATTAGGTGGGGCTTATGCTCTTGGACAGGTGCAGCTTGGCAGTTCATGGACCAGTTTTCAAAAGCGTCCACCGGCTAGGCGATCCTCCCTATTCTCTGATCTTTTTAATCCTTCTTGATGCGACAAATGTCATAATTGGCTTCTGCTTCATCTCTACTGCACATACCAAACGGGTTTGAAGTCCTTCAGAGATGACATGATGAAATGCAGGTAGCACCGGTGAATGATGAGGTCTTTAAAGGCTTGTCAATGTATGAGAGAGAAGCTTATTTCTAAGACTATAGGTGGCCTTAGAGTGACACAGTCATTATTGGGTAGGTTGAAGAACCTTAGGACTGTGGGGAGCAGGAGGTTGTGGTAGGTACCCTTGGTTGACTGATCGGCTATGGGGCTATATTGAATATGGCCGGTCACTCTTCTTTTTTTCCTCTTTACATAATCTAGGACTAAAGAGTGCATCATGATTTTATGTCCATTATGTGCCTTTATACAAGAACTTTCTCCAGTCAATGTTATTGCAGTGTACCATCGCATCCAATTGAAACTACTGCAAACACCCTGGAGAAAATCAGCATATACTGTATATTGTTTTTACCCCATATATGCTTATAATGGCAGCTTCCTTGGTCACCTTTCCCCTCCCCAACCTGCTAATTTGACAATAAAGTACAGCACCCCACTGATGAGGTTTCTGTGCTCCCACCTCTTGTTAGTGAATTCCCTATGTTAGATTGACAGCACCATGCCCTGCAACAGTCTTGAACAGTTCAAAGTTCTCCCCTGCCTTTCCCCAACTGGGTCCTGGTGGTCAATGGTAAGCCTAAAGCTGGCCGTCCACCTATAGATTATCTGCAGGTTTTCTCTGGTCAGATGGAACAAGTGCCACAGATTCCTCTATCTACGCTAAACTGTGTGGGTGGAGGAATCTCCCGCTGGGCCAAGCTTCAGTATCTTGCTAGTCGGCTCTCTAAACACCTGAACAATCTGATTGGATGCAGGCACTGGTCAGGTATTTTGACAGCCAGCGGGGCCGACTAGCAAGATTCTGAAGCTTGGCCAAGCGGGAGATTCCTCCATCGACACAGTTTAGCGTAGATGGCGGAATCTGTTGCACCTTTTCCATCTGACCACAGAAAACCTGCAGATAATCTATAGGTGTATGGCCGGCTTTAGGGTTGTAGTAAGCTAATACAAACACACATTTTAGGTATTTATACTATGCTGAAAATACTTGATGATTGCATACCCAGCCTTCAAATGGTTGTGTGGAGCTACTCTAATTTCTCCTTGAAAACTATTCTTGAGACTTATAGTTTTTACTATTTTTTTATGTCTTTGTTTTTTGTCTTTGTTATCTGATCCCAGATGTAGAGCTGGTGACTAAAAGGTGAATTTACAGCTAAATATCTCCCCTTTCCTCTCTTACGTCATAAATAATGTTGTCTAATGGCGCAGAAGCATGAGCCCCTTTTTTTGGTTTCTTAAAAATACATTACTGACATAGTGTTCACAGGAATACATATGTTCAGTAACAATTATGAACTCCATCTTGAAACATTTTAAACCTGTCACCCTGATGTACTCTATATTTGATTGATAACTGCAAAATATACATCTAATGGGGGTGGTAAAACTGCTCTCAAAATAGTATTTATAGTTTATAGGTGTGACGTGACTGACACCTGAACATACGGCAAACCTTAAGCAAAATTGTATCCAGGGGAACAGAGAAATGGAGCTGGGAGTCGGCGTTGAACAGGAATCATCTGCCGTTTGCATGTTTAGAATAAATATACTGAATTGTATTTTATATTTTACAGAAAGGGCAAAGTGTCTAATTGGTAAACTCAAGTTTGTACCATATTTGTTTTTATTATTTCGATAAGTTTCCTTTTTTTGTTGTTAAATCCGGACATTTTGTTGCTCTTTAGAACAGCTTGATTCAGTGCTAGCAACCATAAAATCATTACTGTTAGGCTAGGTTCACATCTGGGTGATCCGTGACCGTGCGGCAATCGTGCACAAAACCGCGCGAATGGTCAGGTAGTTACAGAGTCGACCACCACAGCCGATTGCACTGGCGGTGCCATTATTTTCTAATGGCACCTTAGTCGCACCGGGCAGATCGCGTGGTTTTCCGCCTGTGCAATTGAACACGATCGCAGCATTGTGTGTTGCAAAAAAAAGATACTTGTAATCAATGAGGCCACGCGGCAATCGTTTTGTGCACTTGAACACGATCACTTTGTCCCGGGGATCGCTGAGATATGAACCTAGCCTACTGTTTCAAAAAAAAATTCACACAAGGACATGTGCTGAGGGGAGCATTAAGGAGATGGTAAATCTATAGAGTGCATTTCGGCATCCTTTTAGATGTGCATGCCCCTTATTTATCCTTTAGACTAGGGAATGCATATTTAAAGTCGAAGTGGGGTGAATACAAATACTACACTCCTAAAACTGGTTACGTTTAGCAGCAGAGGAGTATGCATTTATTTATTTTTTATGCGCTGCAGTTCATGCATAGTGCACAAAAAAAAGTGAAGCGTGAAATCACACCACACAAAAAAAGTGCATGAGGGAGCCGTGGTCCTCCTCTGAAGAGGAAAGGCCTTGAATCCCTCAACTCTCCTTGGGGTCTGAGGCTCCTGACAGGGCCAAGGTACCCTGCTCCACCTAGGCTGAAACCAGGAGCCTTTGGGACCAGCTGATGCCATTCCACCAAATACTGTGGAGAGCTGTCCCAAAGAGAGAGACCCCCCACCTCTCCCGATGAAAGGACCCAAAGGCCAAAGAACCTCTCCCTATGCATCAGGATGAGACCTGTGGAACACACACACCTGTCATCAATCTGTGGGGTGAAAAGGTTATTGTGAAGAAAAACCCATCACCTAGTGTCATTGCCACACAGTGGGGTCCCAAACCTATAGTGTTTTTTTTCTAGCACCCCTGGGTGGACAGCACGTTTCTCTGGGCTTCTTGACACTTTAAGGGTAGCCAACAGCCTTACAACTGGGGACAAGTCTGGTGCCCCAGGCCAGAAGCAAACCCCTAAGAAGAAAGGTGACCCCCTCCTCCCACCTATTACTTAGGAATATATAAATAGATACACTTGACTTTACCCAAAACCCCAAATGTATATTAATTCAACCATCTCTAAGAAAAGAAAGCACCTTGTCCCCATGCCGAAGAGGACAATGACCTTTCCCCCACAACCCTGGTGGTTATGGGGGGTGGGGTCTGCAGGCAGTGGGGCTCATGTGCATCTGGGTACCGCTTTCATAAAGGGGGCACCCAGATGCTGCCCCTCCACCTTGTGAATGAGTAAGGGGTAGTTGTTACCCCTACTCATTCACCAAATAGTTAAGTAAAAAGTAAATAAACACACCACACCGTGAATAAATTCCTTTAATTGAATAAAAAAACACAACGTTTTTGACAATTCCTTTATTATGAAAATAAATAAAACAATCATCCAATGATGTAATACAATGCCAATCACGATGAATGATGGCCGCCGACTCGCACCGAACTCCTGCTACAAATGGCAGCTCACTGTCCTCAAATGGCATGTAAACAAACAGGTGGCACGACTCCCCGGGATTCTACTTTTAACAACTAGCGGGGTTTCGGCTCCCCTTTGGCTGTTCAGTGAATAACCCCCTAAGGGACTAGTGGACGGTTCTTTCCCTTCCGAACTTGAAGGTGTGCTGCTCCACACATATTGGGGCAGTAAAGTTTTTAAATAGGAACCATGTGCTCTACAGTGTCTGGCACCCACTGTATGGTCACATGTGCAGAACGAACTGGAACTATCCAAAATGTGTCCTCTCCTCTACTACCTGGTACCTGGTGCTTCTGGGTGACAGCACAGCTCAG
Organism: Nanorana parkeri; assembly: GCF_000935625.1. Taxonomy (NCBI): domain Eukaryota; kingdom Metazoa; phylum Chordata; class Amphibia; order Anura; family Dicroglossidae; genus Nanorana; species Nanorana parkeri. Next base: position 679,445 of record NW_017307196.1, read on the forward strand.
GGGAGATGAAGTCAGGTGTGCTGCAGTGCACATGTGCTAACAAGGAGCATGCCTGCACTGTCCAAGGGGAGGAACAGACCTGTAAGGGTTGAGGGGAGGAACAAGACCTGTAAGTGTTGAGGGGAGGAACAAGACCTGTAAGGGTTGAGGGGAGGAACAAGACCTGTAAGTGTTGAGGGGAGGAACAAGACCTGTAAGGGTTGAGGGGAGGAACAAGACCTGTAAGGGTTACTTAACTGCAGCAGAGAATAATCAGGTCTACAGGGATGTGTTCTGTGCCAGTGCTGTGTAAATCTCAGGACTGCATGGGCAGCAATACAAATCCTTTGGCAGATAAAACAGCTTTCCTCTATGTATGTCTTCGGCGCATTTAGCCATTTTCCTGCCGTTCAGCTTGAAGCTGTGGTCCCGTCTCATAAACTCTCCATAATGATATAATTATATGTGTCTGCTACAACCTTGTCACACTTTTCCTTTTCTGTTTCAGCATTCCAGCCACAGCGACTTGAGGAGTTTACGGAAAGGCTTATCGCCGTACCACTCGGAATCCCAGCTGTCATCGCTCTCCCCGTACCAGGAGAATGTAAGGAAACCCTCTGCTGACTCTTAATTTACTTGGTGACATGTATATGTATTGCAGGAAGGACAGGTCCCCATTCCCCCTCCATCAGGATGAATATTTATAAGAGGTAGACAATGAAATGGGATTTATGCCCCCTAATAGCGGACGTCATGAATATGTATAGCGCCAGATCCCCGAGGATTCCCAGAAATTGCTGCTGAAGAATTTATACAATATAATCTGCTTTATTGTCCGGCCTGTCTGCCTCTGACAAGCCATTCCCATCCGTGATAAGGTGCAGAAGGAAGATGGAATTTACTCAGAGGAAGCGACACGCTCATACAGACGAGATGAGGGAAATTTTATGTCACAGCTTTGTGTGTTTGTGATGGTGACAAAACCCAGCGTCTGAAGAACCTTCACAATCCAGCATCCGTTGTTGCCTTCCCCACTATGTAATTATGCGTTTTACAGCAGAGTTATTACACTGAATCATTTTGTAATAGTCTGGGTAGGCCCGTGGCGTGGCTCTGAGCAGTGCATATAAAAAAGACCTATGAAGGGATTTATGCTTACTAAAAAAAAATATCCTAACAACAGAGTACGGATAGGAAATTGCTGTGCGCTGTTGTGGGCTAATGGGATGGAAGGAGCAATGTTTATTAATGATGCAACAGCACCCCGAGTGGTCAGCACTGAAATTGCAATTATTTAAAAAAGAAATTAAAGTGACACTAGACTCCGGAGTTAAGGAGAACTATGGGGTTAATGATTTTCCCCATAGTTCTCCGAAGGTGTCCTCCCGTCAGCCAAAGCTCAGTATACTGCAAAAAGCTGCAGCTCGCGGTATACTGAGACGCCGCAGCTGAGACGGATCCCGCCAATTATGTCTGTATGCGCCCAGCTGTGCGAGTGACAGAGCCAGCTGTACCCGCCCCCTTCCCCATCTGTTCCACCAGTTAGCACTAGAGGATCGGACAGGGGAGGGGGGAATCCTGTCACGGCTCACCCGCAGTGACAGGATCGAGAAGTGAGCGAGCGCAGGTATGTGTTCGCTCACTTCCCAATCTACTGAGCCTGTGACAATTTCATTATCACAGGTCGGCTCAGATTATGAGGCTGAGTGCCAAGCACTCACCTCATAATTCTCCTTTAAATCTTAACAATACATTCAAGAACGTAAACTATTAACAACAATGAAGGGAATTTATCAAAACTGGAGCAGACAAAATCTGGAGCAGCTGTGAATGCCAACCAATCAGCTTCTCTCTTTCATTTTCAAATCTTAACTGAAGAGAGAAGCTGATTGGTTGTCATGAACAGCTGCTCCAGATTTTGTCCCATGATAGACTACTCATTTTGTATTGAGATTGTAGTCCATCACAGGAGTGATCTAATGTAGCCACCCTCCAGAAGGAAGGACAGTGTCGGCACCAATTCAGAGATGATTTGAGGATCTACAGCCGAGTGATACACAAATAAGACACATTTTTGTTAATAGTTAAAAGGTACCTGAATGTATTTCTAAGATTTAACTCCTGAATATGCCCAAATTTTAGGCGTACAGCCCCCGTGTGCCCGAGTGCATAAGGCTTTGAAGGCCGTACAGTGTAAGAGTCAGAAGTTCCCATGACTTGCTATAATGTTAATTTCTAAATGTCACGTTATTTTTCTTCAGCACAGAACTGATACAATGTAATCTTGAACTGGTAAATGTGTTCCATCTCACAATGTGTTCAAGGACTTCCTGGCAGTTGTGGGAGGGGGGTGAACCCTGAAGCTGACGCTGTGAGCTGAATAAAGTGTGCCATTGTGCCAGTGATTGGTAGGACACAATATATGGTGACACCAAGACATCCTTTATTCACACCTATAAAATGTTTCTTTGATGCGCCTTCCATTACAAATCAATGAAAATGCATCAAAACCCATGCAATAAGACGCACATCAACACATCATGACCCATGTTAACGTGTTTTGATGCGGTTCCATTCATTTAAAGTGACATTAAACCCTCAGATTTTTTAACATAAACCAATACTGTAATGTGCGTCTTACTGTAATCCATGGTTGTTTCCCTTCTCTTTGCTGCTCTTCCTTTTAAATCTGTATCTGTTCTCATGCTTGGAGAGAACTTCCCTTTTCAGCTCAGGGCCTCTTCCTGTAGTGCTGGCTCAGGTTACAGCCTATACAAACATATACACAGACACGTTTGAGACAAGGCAGTCTGCTGAAAAGGGAAGTTCTCTCCAAGCATGAGAACAGATACAGATTTAAAAGGAAGAGCAGCAAAGGGAAGGGAAACTACCATGGATTACAGTCACTTTAAATTGAAATTGAATCAGAGGGACAGATGCATATAAAATCCGCATTGATTTCCTTTCCATCTCTCGCCATTCAGTCACATAGCACGACTTCCAGGGGGGTGGAATAACAAATCTACTGACAGGATCGACCGGTAATAAAACTATGGTAAAAGGGTGGGTCAGAAAAAACCCAAAAACTGCAGTGATAATGCTAGTGACAGATAGATCATGCAGATATATATAATTTTTTTACTATGGCCGGAGTTCCACTTTAAACATTCAGGAGTAGAGTGAAGGTGAGTAATGTGGGAGTTGGAAACAGAAGAGAGCGATAATCCCTTTAATGTTACTGAGACTAGAGCACATCTGTTTCCCAAAGATCCTTCACTGCATGAAATGGTATTGTCTGTACAAACATCTGGCAGGGAGACTATTCTCCTCTCTCTGGCTCCAGACAAGCTTTGTAACTCCCCAGCTGATACAATGCAAGTCTGTGTCCTAAGAATGAATGGCAGACATCCTATGATGGGCTTTACTATCCAATCACATCATTTCCAGGGACACTTGGCTGCTACGCTCGTGTATTTCAAGCTGAACTCCGGCTTTCCTTTCAGTCTTGCACAGTTGTGCCGGCTCCTCTCCTGGACTGAACCTGCTTACTGCACTCTGTGAGCTTCTCACAATGTACATTACAAGTTGCTGCAAGCTAGACAGAGCCCGTCTCATTTCCTGGCTGGAGGATGTCCAGCAACATCTAGTACCTTCCTCCCCAGCCTGACTGTCCCTGGCCCGCCCCCTTTCATTTATTGTGCTTCAGTTCTTTCAGTCATGGAGGCTCAGCTTCACGTGTGGGTTTTATGTAGGGCAGCCATACAAATGCAGCCGTCAATGAAATGGGCAGCCTCAAGGCAGTGCACATTAACATGCACAAAACAACAAAAACGCAGTCATGCCAAGGACTGAATGGGCCCTAAAAAAAAAAAAGTCAAGCCAAGGTGATGCACACAGGCAATTATTGCCCAGGAGGAGGTCCAGAAACATGGAGAGGGGTTGTTTTTGCAACGTACCTGCTGGCCCATAGAACATACTGTAGGTGAAAGGAGTCACATGGATGGTCTGATTTGTCAATACAAAGTAAGGAAAAATAAGATGTACCTGTAAAGGGTAAAAAATAAATTATACATAACACACAGAGACTCATCCTCAATACTGGACTGTGGGAGCCACAATGATAATATTCTAATAGAGACTCATCCCCGATACTGGACTGTGGGAGCCACAATGCTAATATTCTAATAGAGACTCATCCTCAATACTGGACTGTGGGAGCCACAATTATAATATTCTAATAGAGACTCATCCCCGATACTGGACTGTGGGAGCCACAATGCTAATATTTTAATAGAGACTCATCCCCGATACTGGACTGTGGGAGCCACATTGGTGATATTCGAATAGAGACTCATCCCCGATACTGGACTGTGGGAGCCACAATGCTAATATTCTAATAGAGACTCATCCCCGATACTGGTCTGTGGGAGCCACATTGGTGATATTCGAATAGAGACTCATTCCCTATATTGGACTGTGGGAGCCACAATGGTAATATTCTTATAGAGACTCATCCCCAATACTGGACTGTGGGAGCCACAATGGTGATATTCGAATAGAGACTCATCCCCGATACTGGTTGGTGGGATTCTGGAAGGTACCCATGGGCCTGTTCTCATGCGGCTATTGTTAATTGGTTCATATACTCAGCAGCAAGCATGGTGGTTATTGTGTTTTTACGCTGCGTTGCGAGCTGTACATTACGAGCTCTGCCTTGGGGCTTCCCTGAGTTGGCCGGCGGCATCTTCCACTGCTGGATGGGAGCCTCGGCTGTGACAGATAACCGGCATCTTGACAGGTTCCTTTTAGTGCGAGGTTTATTTTGGCTCATTTAATGATCGCTGGCTTCAGAATCTCTCCTTTAACATTCCCCTCTGCTCGCGTGTGTGCGCGTGATCGCTCCCTTTCCCCGGTCGTCATCTTACATAACCAGGATGATTGCTGAACAGATGCCGCAGCTGTCACATTATGTGCTGGATCTGAGAGCCATAGCTCGGCTGGAGACAGGACCTCGCGTGGATGACATCTCCAACTACTCAGCTAGATGTTCAGCACAGAGCTAGTGATCCCAACATCTTAAGTTTCAAAGAGCACCTGTACTGCTGGAGAAAATAATAGGCAGGAAGGCAGTGTCTTTTTTTTTCTCCCCTTCAATTATGGAGGACTTAGCATAGTTTGGAATGGTGCTGTTAAAGCTAAACCTCCGGCACACAAACTTTCATATATTCCTCATAGACACAAAGGATATCAATCCACTTTGTGTGCAACAAATACCTTTGCAAACCCAGATGTTACCTTGTATATGTAGTGACCGGTCTTTATTGAAGGAGGGGGCGGACACAAGACCAGTCACCCTGCACAGGTAGGGAGAGCAGCAGTGAGTGGTCTTTATTACAGGAGGGGGCGGAGACAAAGCCATTCACCCTGCCAAAGTTGAGAGAGCAGCAGTAAGCGGTGTTTATTACAGGAGGGGGCGGAGACAAGACCAGTCACCCTGCACAAGAAGAGAGAGCAGCAGTGACCGATCTTTATTACAAGAAGCTCCAAGTCTTGCACTGGATCACTGCACAGATCTGGAAGAAATACACATGGCTCTTGTATTTCGCATATTTTCTAATCCCAGAGTTCAGCTCTAAACTGCTGTACCAAAGTTTATGTGAAATGAATTGCTAAAATCTCATTTAAGCTTTGACTTGTTACTGTTTCAATGAAAGCTGCAGATTTCAAAATATGAAAAATTATTTTGGAAACATTACTTATTGGTCTGGGCATAATGATCCTAAGTTCAGATATTTCCGGTTAGAGAATGACAATGCTTGTGCCCGTTTTGCAATTTTGCTCCTACGTTGTCACCCTGTGAAACTAGCTTTTGATGGGGACTGCAGTTGGCCGTTTTAATACAAATTACACACTGGTTTTCTTGGGTAATAAATGTAGTTGCTTGTAATGCATTGTGTGATACAAACGAATGCGTCTTTATTTTTCTTACAGGGTCCAGCGCGGGTAACGTCAGATCCCTCAGCCACTCCCACGACCGGTTACAGCTCCGTGGTCCAGAAACCAGAAGCGGTAGTTCATGCGATGAAGGTACCTAATTGGAGGACAAAAAAAATAGATTTAAAAGAAGAAAATAAAAAAAAAATTAAAAAAAAATAGTTACTATTAAAGAAGCAGCAGAAATCCAGTTAAAGTGACATTAAACCCTCAGATTTTTGAACATAAACCAATACTGTAATGTGCGCCTTACTGTAATCCATGGTAGTTTCCCTTCTCTTTGCTGCTCTTCCTTTTAAATCCTCATGTCTTCTCATGCTTGGGGAGAACTTCCCTTTGCAGCTGACTGCCTCTTCCTGTAGTGCTGGCTCAGGTTGTGAACCTGCACACAGACACCATGTAGCCATTCCAGAGACAAGGCAGTCTGCTGCAAAACAGAAGTTCTCCCCCAGCATGAGAAGAGATACGGATTTAAAAGGAAGAGCAGCAAAGAGAAGGGAAACAACCATGGATTACAGTAAGGTGCACATTACAGTATTGTTTTAGGTTAAAAAAAACTGAGGGTTTAATGTCACTTTAAGTTGTATCTTGAAGCTGGTGCAATTCCTGTCTGACAACTTCTATGAGATCTTCTAACTTTTGTGCATAAATGTCTGTTAAGAGCACCAAACACAGAGGGGGGAATTCAATAAAGGCTTTACCCCACTTGTCTGACCTTTTAAAAGGTCCTGCATCAAATTCCAAAAATCCCTGTCGCCAGTTTCGGCAGCTTTACTGACACTTGCAGATTCTGTGAATTCTTAATAGTGTCACTCTTACAAAGTAGTGCTACGGCTGTGCTAAATTAAAAAAAGAATTACCTCCACTTCATGGCTAACGAAACTGTTTGCCTACACTACCCCTTTGTCACTGGTTAAGGACGTTGTCGGCTGCAAATGATGCCGACAGTGAGCAGAACCTGATTGGAAGCCTGAGGGACTAGTTCCCCATCAGCTCCACTCCACTAATTGATAGCAAGCAGTGGATAGATTCCATAGCCAATAGATAGTCTGCTGTTGTCTATGGATTCTGCCCCTACTGCCTGCTGTCAATCAGTAGTAGAGGGGGACCTGATGGGGAACTATAAGTACTTATCCATGTTGCACTCCTTACTGAAAGTCCCTTGT
>NW_017307196.1:686615-687762 GCF_000935625.1 Nanorana parkeri
TGTGACTATCAGAAGATTTTGGAAATGTCCCCAGCACACCAATCCTTTTAGAATAGCTAAAGCTTCATTTATTGAAGTTCCTTGTCACATGAACAAAGTTCATGTTGGTGTGCTGGTGACATTTCTACAATTCTGTGATGGGGAACTAGTCCCTCAGCTTTCCCATTAAGCTTTGTCCACTGTAGGAATCATCACTGGTTAATAAGGGTGCGTCCTGAGAGTGCCACACATTCATTCATTTCCCAAAAATATATAACTACATAGCTGTTTGATACTGCTGTACATAGTTACTTGAGCTGACATATAATCTCAGAAGACGACCCCTGACCCTCAAGCTGAAAAGTCAGACTCAAAGCCAAGTATAAAAGGAGGATGGTCATTACAATTGTTCCGGCTTAGCTATTAAAGATCATAAATCTGAATATAAACATTCTTGCCAGAGACAAATCACCTCTGGTTCTCTAGAAGGGCTTTAGAATACAAATCAGTATCTGACACATGAAAGAGTATAAAGGGGGGCACAGACGGATCACATTTTGGCAGATTCAGCAGGAAAATGACCAAAATGTGATCTGTGTATGGGTAGCTTTAGGCTGGGCACACACCTTACAACCATCGCAAGACTTTTGTCATGCGATGGTTGTAAGGTACTTAAAAAAAACGTACGATCTGCGTATCTTGGACAGGCAGATCGTACTTGCGATGATCGCAAGCCGCGCCCCCCTGAGGGGCGGGCTTCCGATGACCGCAATGCCGAACAGGCAGTGTGCGCTTGCGCACACCGGCCCGTCCGGCTTTTATCTTACGAACATGCTACACACCCGCCGAACATCGTACGATGCGTAAGTTTAGAGTCGTGCGACCTTACAGTAGTAGAGGACGCACGGCTTCCACACACCTTACGATAATCGTACGATCGCGGGATTTCCCGCAATTATCGTACGATTATCGCAAGGTGTGTGGGGACCTTTAGACTCATCCATCAGTCAGCTAATTGCGATTGGGTGGCCCTGCCAATCTTTCCAATTGAGTTTCGTCGATGGAGCCGGGTGAAAAATTTGTTGGGTGAATAGTGACCGCAGCCTATCAGTTGCAGCCACTGTTCAGATTTTCTGGCAGCTGCGGGCTCCGGCTGTCAGAATACACT
>NW_017307196.1:687818-698882 GCF_000935625.1 Nanorana parkeri
CCCCCCCCCCCCTTTCCCCATTAGAAGACTCAGTGGTCAATGGTACAGCCTTGTGAATAAAACTCTTTATTTTCTCCGCAGGTGCTAGAAGTGCATGAAAATTTGGACAGGCAGGCACCAGACAGCTATGAGGAGGACCTCAGCGAGAAGGAGAAGGCGATCGTGCGAGAAATGTGCAACGTAAGTACATACTGTCCCAGCCAGCGCTTCACTGGTAACCTCACGTAGGGACATACCACCGCTGTCTCGTCTATGTGGATTTAAAGTGTGCTTTATGTGGAAATGAGGATTGTTGCCATTGCTTCACTTCTTTAAAAAATGACACGGTGCCTGACCCACTGGCTTCAGCAACTGTCGGGTTTTCCTGGCTCTAGCTGTATACAATTCGTCTGGAGTGGCTCTCACACTTGCTGCTTTAAGCCTATGTTGACACTGGGGGGATTTGCACTGCAGCCAATGAGCTTCTCTCTTTCATTTTCAAATCTTACCTGAGCAAACTGAGGGGAGATTCTGATTGGTTGCCATTAGCAACTGCGCTAGATTCTGTTTGCTCCAGTTTTGATAAATTCCCCCCCAATGTGTGGCTAAAGACCAACATCCATGGCAGTGCCTTGTTCAACCAGCCTTAAAGAGACCCTGTTGCCAGACCCTTCATTTCAACAACAATCTTCCCTTAAAATGACACTAAACTCCGGAGTTAAACCAGAACCGCTTCAAGACCAGATGTTTACACCCCCTTCCCATCCAGGCCATTTTTCAGTGTTCAGCGCTGCGGTACTTTGACATTTATTCTGTCATGCAACGCTGTACTGAAATACATTTTATACTAATCACACGCAGCACCTGTCCTTCCCGGGATACGGCCCGATACGACTGTGCACGCAACATGGAGCTGTACGCGCCGGCCTTTTCTCGTGTGAATGAGGCTTAAAGGTAAGCTTCTGGAATAGTTGATCTTCCTGTGCTTTTATCTGCAGTTTTTTTAAGTTGGTGACAGGGCCCCTTTAAATCGTATCCAAAACCCAAATATTTTCTTTGAGCTTTTACGTGCCTCATTATGTATCTGTCTGGAGGGGTAATTAATGTACGCACATTTGTCTTCTCTGTTTGCAGGTGGTATGGAGAAAACTGGGAGATGCCGCCAATTCCAAACCTTCAATCAGGCAACATCTGTCCGGGAACCAGTTCAAAGGACCTTTGTAGAACAAAATATCGGGTTCTCTTCCCTTGGTGGAAGTTTGTCCATGGCACTTGTATTAAAGAACTCTGTATACCGTGATTTGAGGTCATTAGATAAGCTGGAGACACAATAGAGTGTACATACGTCTGCTGATTTTGCTGGACCTTTTCATTTTCTATTCTACGTCACTTGTACAGAGGGAAGGGGAAAATATAAAACCACTACAGAGGGAAGGGGAAAATATAAAACCACTAAGTGTCTCCGTTCCTTCACACGCACATTGCCCTCCTATAGGCTCTGGAGTTTAGATGAGGGGACCTCCATCTTTGGCTATTTACCTGTTGGACTACAATGCCTAACCTGCCCAAACCACTATCACGGTGCCCACCAAACCCCCGATCCACCCATGACCTTAGACCAGCTGATGAATTTTTGTGCGAACAACGTTACTTTTTGTCTGAACTTCTAATGAGGCAAAATGAGTGCTACACACTGGATTATCCCCCTCCTCCCCTCCCCCTCTTTTTCAGCATTTTTATTTAATAGCGTCGGAACAAAAATAAATATAATCTGGATATTTTTGTATAGAATATAGAAGCTTCGAGAATTCTGGGAAATTTTTTTCCACCTCTGCGTGTTTTGTGAACTTTCTCCAGGACAGAGCATTGCTTTTATTTGAAGGAATTTGGGAACAAAAAAGAAAAGAAGAATCTGAACAAGGACTTTGTAGATTTTTATTTGGTAAAGACCAAAATATTTTTTTTTGTTGTTGTACTTTTCCTCCAAAGTATTGTATATAAAGTGGATGGATTTCTATTTTGTTACACTGTATTAGATTACGTAGAAGTTGACAGAGAAAATATATTCCTTTTATGCCGGTATATTAAAAACTCTGTATAAATGAGGAGCGTTCAGTTTTGGCTTTTAAAGGGTACGAATACAAGTCGGCCACATAAGGATGATTTTTAAAACGGGGGTGTCTGGGCATTACTGCAGCTGGTCAGGCAAAGCCCCAACATATAGCTGGCCATGTCTCCTGCCAACATTCCTATTGGTACATCCCTATGATGGGCCTTCTCACTAAGCGATAACAATGAGGCAACGGGCATTGAGAGCGATTGTCAGCCTTGAAGGGTAAGTTCACTTTCTCCCAATATGTGAAAAAAATGAAGTTGCCCACAGCACCCCGTAACCTCCCCTGGCCCCAGGTGCACTTACATGTCTAAAGTCCCCACCAGCCAGTGTAGCAGTCTGTACAGCTACACTGCTCATAATGCTATCAAATGGGGAGCGCTCATTGGTCAACAAGGTCCATTGGTTTTGTTTATGGTTTCCTTAAACAAAACTGGTAAGTTTTTGTTTATGGAAAAAAAGGAGTCTATACACTTCCTGACCTCTATGAATTGTTTCTTGCAAGGCTTAGCAAGTTTGCTTGGCTGCTAATAGTATATAAATAGTATGAATTCAAGTTTGGTAACAAAGTTGCAGGGGGGGAAATCAAGATCAATGACAGCAAGGCAAGTATGTTGGGCATTTGAACACGACATGGATGCCACAGCTATGTGGATGGGAGGTGTACAATCTGAGGGGCTGTGTGTTGCTTCAGCAGTCAATACGTTTTGCTGGTAAGTCTGAAGTCAAAGAATTTACAGTAAGAAGAGAGGAACCGGACTGCTGGGGAGAATAGGCCTTTTGTAGGAGAGGAATTTGCTCAGTTGGCAGTTCATGCTTTCTGCCATTTGATCTCATCAAGGCCCCACATGCCCCAGGGCTACTATACCTGTCCTCTAAAACGCAGCACGGTCATAAAAACCAGCTCCCCAGTCTCCGTCTGTTACCTTATTCCTTTCTCACAGCCTACTTGGTACCATACAGAAGAAGCATAGTGCATATGTACAGGATGGAATAATTGGGTGACTTAAGTTTTCGGATGAATAAAGCATCAGCCTTTCCGCTCCAGCAGGGGTTGGCAACCCTGGCACTCCAGCTGTGGCGAAAACTACAAAACCAGTCATGCCTTGGAATGCCTCATGGGGGTTGTAGTTCTACAACAGCTGGGGTGCTGGGGTTACATACCCCTCCGCTACAAACAGACAAATTCATTCAGAGAACAGGACAGAACAAAATAATAATGCTGAGGAGAGCATGTGACTGTGGCACTGAAACGGTTGTAAAAGTTGGAATTAAAATTCCATGCACACCCGAGACTCACCCTCCAATCCACTGCTTCAATGACAAACAAATTGAAGGATCCTCAACCCTGCTAGTATAACCACCTGAAGTCTATCCTTGTACTTTGTACCTACATCCCCCAGTCTAGCCAAAAACCACCCACATTTAATTTCCATGTACATTTATTGACACTTAACAGTATCAAGCACAAAAATTAGTGAAAGGGAACATACAACCTAACACTAAACATTCCTTATCGACACTTTAAAATGATCTAGAGTGTTGTTCTGATCCATTTGGTGTGATTGACTACATTGTTGAAATCGCCTGAAATTTTTTGAAAAGATTAGCTGAACATAATTTCAAATATTTTGGTAAGGAATACAGCTCACATATACACTATATGGTCAAATGTTTGCAGGCCTCTGACCACCACACCTACATTTTTAGCTAGACATAAGGGGACATTCCTTCAACTTGTTGAGTTCAGGCGTTTCCAGTGAAGGGTTCTGTTACACCATACAGACGTTTTAAACACTTGTGCACTTGAACCATATGGTAACAGTTTGGGGGAAGGCCCTTTTCTGTTCCACAATGACTGTGCCCTGTGTATAAAATCAGCTCCATAATGGGTTGAGGAGTTGGGCACGGAGGAACTCCAGTGTCCAGCATAGAGCCCTGACCTCAACCTTACCGAACTTTTTTGGGATAAATTGGAACTCCGATGCGAGCCAGGTCTTCTCATCCAACATCAGTACCTGACTTCACACATGTTCTTTTGACTGAATGGGCACACATTCCCCACAGATACCTTCCAAAATGTTTGGGAAAGCCTTCCCAGCAGAGTGAAGGCAGAAAAAGGGGACCAATTCCATATTACTTCCCATGGTTTTGAAGTGACATGTCCAACAAGCTTATATAGGTGTGATGGTCAGGTGTCTACAAACCAATGGCCACATAGAGAATGCATTTATACTGGCCAGAGTTGTGTTCTAATCTTTAAGTATTTATTCATGTTTTAATACCTTGGTTCTCAACTGGTGGGTCGCGAGCCTGTGTTCAGTGGGTCGCCGCATGCCTTCCACTTTTCTAGGTGAGAGGCTCTTCTGCCTTCCCCTAGCGCAGCACTGTCAGTTCTCGTGCCAAGCAGCCATTCAAAATATGCTGCCCGGCGCCGAGTGTCTGCGTGAAGTGTAATGGGATGGGGCTATAGCTGCGAGGGAGCTCCATCCATACATGCATTGCTTACAGCTCCCTCACATGTCCTGTAGAGGTGCCTGGACCGGAGTGACATCACATTCTGGCTCCCAACACCTCTACAGGACATGCAAAGCTGTAAAAGCAATGCACATATGGAGGGAGCTCCGTCACAGCACAGCAGCCCACACTGGACCCCAGGCTGAGGATCGACTCCAGTTCTTGTAAGGTAGGGAGACTGGGTGGACCTTAAAAAACTCCCAAAAGGGCCCCTCCACACAAGTACAGTGCGTTAATTGCATAGTACTGTGTGATTAACGCACTGTGCCACACAATTGCACCTACTGTGCATTCTGGTGTGGGAAGTGTGTTTCATTGCCGCTCATTTTAATGGTACCCCAAATGTACCTCCCACCCACAGTTCGTACGATTGCACCGGAACACCCAATGCCGTGCAGACTTGGGTGGCGACTTAATGACCAAGGACAAATGTGTGTCCTGAGGTTACACAGGTTGAGAACCACTGATTTAATACATTGTCCCCAACAGAAAACCGGAGACACAGAATTGCCAGTGAAAACCTGCGTATAGCATGCCAAGCGCCGCATTCTTCCGCAACCTCTCGTCTGTCATGTTGCGTTCACGTCTCTGCAAAATAAACGATTTGTGTGGTAATTATGACAGCCCTCCATTGTGCACGTTCAATTACCGCCAAAGTGCTGTGGAGGAAATATGTCATTCTCTTCAAGACATGACGGCTGAGGAGGACTCTTTAGGAAGATCATTTGCTCTAATGGATAGCTCATTAACAAAATAATGAATATATTAGGGAACGGTTATTGCAATAATCATCAACTATACATTCGCATCCTTTGACTGATGCGTAGTTACCAACTGTCTCCAATAGCCGGAGTGTCACAGGTCGTCGTTATTTGTCCTTGAAAATGTCCCGAGATGTCTGTTCTGACCTGATGTCTCCAATTCCTCTTATTTCTGAATTCTTGGAGAGAGGAGAACCAGTTGGGACTATGCAACAATGAACGCATGCTTATGTGTGCATTGCAGTGGCATTCATTCTGATTGGCACCCCAGTGCACATATGCAGTAAAGAAAACACACCAGTGTTGTAATACACCCACAACGCCCAGATGTCAGTACTTTGTAGTGTGCTGCGTTGCTAAGAATAATACTTATTTTCGATCTTTGCGTTGCGCTGACAATGTATTTGAAATGAACGGGCTGCCTTAGTGCACTGTGTGTTGTGTGGGTCCTTACAGGCTCGGTCACACTAGTGCTAAGTTTTAGCAGCGTGCGAGCTATTGTGCTTCATCAGGTGTGCTTTTTACTTTTTCTTTATTTGGAATATACAAAGTGTACACTCTATTGCATTGTGGTGCGACTGGGGAACAGAGAGAACAATTGGATTATACACTGAGTGGCCAGATTATTATGACCACCCCATCAGTACTTCGTTGGGCCGCCTCGTGACTCCACGAGATGATGAAAGGTGATGCGAGGAATCTGACACGGCACTGTTGCCCTTCTGTTGTCTTGTACCAGTCTTGCCCCTCCCCCGTTCTGCCCTAACATTGACTAGTCGCTGACGGCCACAATTCGCACGTTCAGACCCAGATTTTCGGCTGACAGTCCGGTCTTTAAACACTAACAACAGCTGCTCGAACATTTAACGCATTCTGCTGTTTTGCTGATACTCGCTCCATGGCTCCGAGCGCCAACAATCATCCCACGTTCAAAGGCTGTTAAATCGTGTTGTTTCCCCGTATCTTCAGAAACAAATCACTTCTACTGTCGTGGTAAACAACCTGCTTCCCTATTTATAACGGTCTGGCCCTCTAGCAACTTCAGCGCAAAAGTATAGCTAATTTGCCTACAAACGTCAGGTGGTCATAATAATCTGGCCACTCAGTGTATGTGCTCTAGCACTGACTGACATTGTTCATTTGCTGAAAAACACAAGTGACGTGTGAATGAGCCCCAAAGTGCACCTGTGCCCAGGCTATGGACATGGAATTGCTTACATAGTCTGCACAATCTTGTGTACATAGTCTGGGCACAGGTTTACTTTAACCCATTCCTGCCGTGTGCATGCACAATAGTGGCCTTGCAGAGGTGGACCTTCTTCAGTGGGGCCACATATATGCGTACCTGTGTTTGTGCAGGAAGCATGCTTTATGTGCTATGCCCCCAGCACTGAGACCGCACAGTCATTTACAGGAGCTTGCAGGACTGGCTCCCGATCACACGATCACGGATATAGCTTGTGAATTTGTTATCACAATCATCGCTAGCTGTACCACCTTCCTTTTCTTCTCTGTAAGGTAAAAGAGATACTTTGTACAAAGATGAAATAGTTACATCCGGGCCTGATCTAGCTAATGCTCACCACACGCGTTACAACCTGACCATGCCGTCTTTGAACAATCAACGTTAGAGCTACCAAACCTTTGTGATATGATCACCTATCTAGAGTATACAATCAATCAATCAATCAATCTGCTTCCAATCAGGCAAGTCCTTGCACTACATAGTAGTTGGTGGATCTAAAGGAAATTGTACAATCAGATTGTAAGGTAGGGTTGCCACCCGTCCGGTTTTCACCCGGACAGTAGGGTTGCCACCTGTTCAGGATTCACCCGGACAGTTCGGGTTTTGAATGATGCGTTCGGGTTTCATGGCAGCAGAAACCCGGATACAAGATGTCAGAGAGACAGCGGCAACCAGAATTAGGATAGGGGCTACCGGCCCCCCACTGAAAATAGTCTCAACTGTGATATTTACATATGAATGGACGGGGCTATTTACATATAAATAAGCCGCAACTAATTCTCCCAAAAATATGTCCGCGCATCGCTAGAGTGTGTTCGGGTTTTCGCTTGAAGAATAGGTGGCAACCCTACCGGACAGTCTGGTTTTGGAGTCTTGTGTCGGACATAGACACTTAGTGCCGATAACGGCACATGACATTTTCTGACAGATGCGGCTGTCTTGAGTACCCAGCAAACGCAATCACGGGAGATGCGGATCATCCTCTGAGATGCAGGCACAGGCTGCACGCACATTGCAGCCTTCTCCTCCTCCGCTTCCTGACACCACACTGCCCACCAAGGAACGACACCACAACCATGACGGCCCACCTGAGAGTGCAAACGGCCCATCAGAGAGGCCGCACAGGGCACCCGAGAGTCGCATAGCCCACTTGAGAGCCCGCACAGGGCTCCTGTGAACCTGGAGACATCAGGGTGCCAACCCAAAACCACACAGAGTATGTAGCTTCATATCGTTTTGTATTGCTGGGATTTGGAGTCCTCTATAGACGGCCTCCTTACTCCCTACCCTGGCTGCCTCTCCTTGCTCTCTCTCCTCTAAATTCTCAAAAAAACAAACAAATTGCCGCTCGCAGCGCTAGGGTGTTCAGATTTCACTTGAAGAATAGGTGGTGACCCCATTGTAAGGTGTGTAGTGAGTGTTAGAGAGTCATTGTCAGTCTCCATTTTTTAGGTAGGATTATTTAAAAAAAAAAAAAAAGGGGCTCCATTGTGTCTGGGCCCTACTACAGGTACAAAGACCAAAGAACAGAAAACCGTACACATATGTGGTATCACCGCAAACGTCAGGAGTAGGAGAAATTGTTATGGATTTTTTCTCGTTCCAAGTAAGGGCCCATTCACACCAATTGCGGTGCGTTCCAGAGCGGCAGCCGCTGGAACGCACCGCAATTGCACACTAAACTCCCCCCTTCTTTCTGGGGAGGGAGGGGGCGTGCATTAGAGTCAATGGCACAGCAGCCAAGCCACCCTCCCACAGTGCGATCAGACGCGTGGAAAAACGTTGCCTGCGTTCTGGTCCAGTGCAAATGCAAAAAAATAAATAGAGCATGCTGCATTTTTTTGCGTTGGCACTGGACCGGAACGCAGGCAGCGTTTTTCCACGCGTCCAATCGCACTCTGTGAACTGGCCCTCATAGTAGCGGCCAGAAATATAACGGTAAAGCACAGTATACCGCATCTTACACTAGTGCACTGACACGGGTTGTGCTGCAAACGCGGTGCCCGGCTGTCTCTGGCTTTAATATTCCTGACCTGGAACAAGTGGGCCATAGCTGAACCTCCTGATCTGCATGCTTGTCCGGTCCAAGAAGGTACCAAAGCCAGGGGATCGGTATGACAGCCAGGAACCGAGGCAACAAACGGCAGGCTCCACATTACTACCAGCACTGGTCTCTGGTAAGATCACCATGTGGCCCCTTACCAGGACCTGCTGAATAGAGGCCACATGCTGATCCTGATGTTTGAATTCCTATTCATGTCAACAACAGTTGGAGGCCTAAGCCTGTGATTTACAGCATCAGGACAGGAGGGGTTATCCTGGAAGGCGTTACGTTATAGTATTATGCGGTCAGTTTAGATGCAACCTCTGCTTCTGAAAATACTAGCTGTCTGGCTGTTGATCTGATCCAGCGGCTTCATGTTTCTGAATCACTGAGGAATCGGGAGTTCTGATACCACTTGCTGGTCGTAGGAAGTACTTCAACCAGGGCACAAGTGTTCTTAGACAGAACTGCCTGTACCCCCTAACTGGGCCACTCTTACAAATCATGGGGCCCCATACAGTCTACCTGGCAGGAGCCCCACACAGCCTACCCAACAGGGACCCTATAGAACATACCTGACAGGTGCCCCATACATCCTAAATAAAATGGGCCCCATACAGCCTGACAGGAAAGCACCTCCAGCGACAGAGCCCAGTATGAGAGTACTTGCTGTACCCCCCTACCGGGCCTGGCTTCTGGGCCACCATTACAAATCACACCCCATACAGTCTACCTGCCAGGGGCCCAACACAGCCCACCTGGCAAAGAACCCCATACAGCCCACCTGGCAGGGGCCCCTTACAGCCTAAATAAAATGGACCCCATACAGCCTACCCAACAGGGACCCCATAGAACCTACCTACCTGACAGGGACCCCATACATTCTAAATAAAATGGACCCCATACAGCCTACCTAACAGGGACCCTATAGAACCTGACATGGGCCCCATACATCAACTAAAATGGACCCCATATAGCCTACCTTATAGGAAAGCATTACTAGCGACAGGGCCCAGTATGAGAGTACTTGCTGTACTCCCCTATTGGGCCTGGCTTCCTGGACCACCATTAGAAATCATGGGGCCCCATACAGTCTACCTGGCAGGGGTATGGTACAGCCTACCCAGCAGGGGCCCCACACAGCCCACCTGGCAAGGAACCCCATACAGCCTACCCAACAGGGACCCCATAGAACCTACTCGACAGGGCCCCCATAAATAAAATGGACCCTGTACAGCCTACCGGACAGAAAAGCACCCCCAGCAACAGGGCCCAGTATGAGAGTACTTGCTGTACCCCCCCCCTTCGGTGGCCCCACTGGGTCAGCAGGGGGGCCCATGCGCTTCACAGACTGCCCAGGGCATCATTCCACAGTGTAAGGGGGTGCCTTCTTTCAAGCCGCAGACTGTCAGGTAGGCTGTATGGGGCCCCATGATTTCTCAGAAGCTCAGCAATGCCCCCGTGGCTTCATTAGCAGTTGCCGACTCTGGGTTGGCCAGTAAAGTTTATTTTCCTTTACACAAATTATCAGCCATGACTACATGTATGTGAGCACAGAACTGAACATTCTACATACATGACATGACTTTATGATGATTTTGATAGAATTCTTAACATTCACACTATTGTCAGGAACTCACTGACCAGTCGCCGGTTCTCGGTGTCGCAGTCGGTCATGAATTGGCTTCGCTGTCTCATTTGGATCACACTCAGCCAGCTCAGGCTTCCTCTGGTTCACTTCCTGTGTCTCACTGACCCTCAGTCACCCCCTCCAGGTCCTCCCAGCCACAGTACGGTCTCCTCTTCATCAGGTACCTGCAGGGCCGGCCTTAGGCCTTTAGGCGCCCTGTGCGAGAAAGCTTTACAGCGCCCCTCAGTGGCCACACCCTTTAGTGGCCACGCCCCCGTAACCACACCCATTTCCCCCAATATATGCACCATTTAAAGACTCCTATTTTGTTAAGCCGCAAAGAAACATATTAAAAAGTGTGATCAAAATAAAACTTTTATTCAAAGGTATTAAACTTGTCGGCACAATAGAAGTAGTCTTATCAAATAAAACAACAGAAGGTAAACAATAAATGTCAAAATACAATAGAGTCTATAAAAATAAAGTGTCAGGTCGTCATGCTGACCCCTTTTTTCAAGTAAGTGCATCTAGAAAAGTAAAAATAAAAAACAGAACACAGACCCCGGGCTACATGTAAATGAAGCCAGGGGTCTGTATTGTATTCAGACACATAATAATAATAATTTGTTTGAGAATGTGCGGCGGCCATGTTGGCCACCAGCGTGTTCTCTGAATGCGTGCCACCATCTTGGAGGCAGGGAGCATGACGTTACATGACGCCATGCATGCGTGGCGTCAGGTGACCTCACACGCCGATATTGGCCCCACCATCTT
>NW_017307197.1:0-288 GCF_000935625.1 Nanorana parkeri
TGTCTGCTCGTCACAGACGAGTGGATTTTTCGAGCCCTGATCATATATGTAATTTTTAACCGCTTGCCGTCTGCCTGTTGTGAAAAAACGGACGGACGGCAAAGTCCCATCGGCGGGTTGCCGTAATTAGACGGCTTTTTTTTTTCTGCAGAAAAAACCTGTCCGTTCTTCACAGCCGTTACCGGCTGTTTGACATACAAACGATCGGCGGCTCTATAGCGGCTTATCGCTTGTATGTTGTGGCTGCGCGCCCCCCCCTCCCCCATCTGCGGCCCGGGACCGGCTCGG
>NW_017307197.1:302-12717 GCF_000935625.1 Nanorana parkeri
TCAGGGGGCAAGATGGGAGGGAGATCAGGGCTGCTATTGCCAGGGAGAAGAAGCTGATGAAGCAGATCTCTGCTTCAACAGCTTCTTTTGGGGTCCCCATGTGACATTAGGGGTCTTAGAGACCCATAATGTCTCCATAAAGAGGACCGTCAGTGTGCCTTTGCTATTATATAGGGGGATTGTTATCCCCTATGTGATAGCAATAACATTAAGTGTAAAAAAAAAAAAAGTAGAAAAAAAGAAGTCACATGTAAAAAAAAATAAAAAATGTTTAAGTCTCCCAGGCTCTCCGCAAACGTCGAAGTGAGAGCAATAATTTTAGGGCCATCAATCACAGATAACACTAAACTGATGAGCGGTAAAAGCTTTTAAAGCGTCGCCTATGGCCAATTTTGGGTATTGTAGTTCTTTGAGGTTTCGCACGCGCACGCAATTTAAAGGCTTGAAATGTTTGGTGTCTATTTACCCGACGTGACCCCATCTTGTATTATTACCCAATTTTTGGTAAAATATTAATGTTTTATAATTTAATATAGGGTTAGGGTAAACCGTTTTTTTTTTTAATTTTCGGTATTTTTTCCTTAATATAGTACAAAATAAAAAAATCCCCAGTGGTGATTAAATACCACCAAAAGAAAGCTCTGCGTGTCCCCAAAAAATTGTATAAAAAAATCATTTCAGTACAGCGTTGCATGATGGAATAAATGTCAAAGTACCGCAGCGCTGAATTCTGATAAATGGCCTGGATGGGAAGTAGGTTTAAAACCGCGAACTTCAAGTGGTTAATATTTTTCTCATAGTTCCACTTTAAAGCCTATCTCTGGGACTATGGGCCCTGCATTAAACATGATGACATCATCAGCAGGCCTCCGACGGTTGGCGCGCGGGGTGGGGAAGAGGCTGCAGGCAAAGGTCTCGGAGCCTGGGGGAGCAGGAAGTGTTGTGAAAGCTGGCTGGCTCTGAGGTTTTGGTGAGTATAACATTTTTATTTTATTCCCTAGACATAAATGAGCAGTTTACTCTTGCGGGTAGCCCCAGTGCAAGGGTAGCTTTTTTCCCCTAGAGATAGGCTTTAAGGCAACCAATCCTTGACAATACTGCTTGGTATTTTTCATGTGTTTCACTGCTTGCCTAGGACGAACCATTTATGATGTGGACTGTATCGTGTTTATGCAATCTGGCTCCATAAACCCCCATAAAAGTAATGCTTTCCAAGGGCAGAGAAGGAAAGAATGGTAGACTTGAGACTGCACAGCAGGAGACCCCAGTCAGCAGCTGAAGGTCGGCTAATGTAGAGGTTTGCCTTTTCCCTTCAAAGTCCAAAACCTTTTTAAGCCCTGAGGTGCCAAACAATGTCTAGGAGATTGTGCAAGGGACATTTATCTGCCTGATTTCCACTCCTCCTGTGGTCATCACTCACCTCTCTCCCCGACTTGTGGACTGCCCCAAGATGTCCTCACGCATAATGCAGGAATATGGGCCCTGCATTAGACATGATGACGTCAGCCGGCCTTGAAAGATTGAAGCGTGTGGGGGGCTGTGGACACGGGGCCTGGGGGAGCAGGGATCAGGTAAATAAAAGTCCTTTATAAAATCCCTTAGACATATATGAGCAGTAAGCTCTTGCAGGCTTTAAGGCAACCAATCATTGACAATGCTGCTTGGTATTTTTCTTGTGTTTCACTGCTTACCTATGAAGAACCAATGTTACAATGTGGTCTGTATCGTGTTTATGCAATCTGGCTCCAAAAACCCCCATTAAAGTAATGATTTCCAAGGGCAGAGGAGGAAATAGTGGTGGACTTGAGACTGCACAGCAGGAGGCCCCAGTCAGCAGCTGAAGAAGGCTGGCTAACATAGAGATTTGCCTTTTCCCCTTCAAAGCCCAAAACCTCTTTAAGCCTGGAGGTGCCAGACGATTTGCTCCACCATTCCCATAATTATTGGTTTGGCCCACAAAACAGCAGCTGTGAAGAAACAATTTAGCTGCAGCCGGCAGAGTATTTCCAGCTACTAAACAGTCACAAGTCACTGGACATCAAGACACAATTTTCTGCCCCATTGTCAAGGCTCGCAGCTGAATCCCAGCTTAACATTTCTGTAATGCGTTTTGCTGGAAATTGCATACATTGTAAAATGAGTCAAGCGCTGAGGTGTAAATGCTGAATGATTGCCCTTTACTTGTCCCGCGATACGTCTAAGCGCACATACAAAGATGTTTAGACTGGCTGCATACAGAATAACAGATAATTGCGTCAGCCCATAAACGCTGAGGGACCATCTCTGCAGATCTAATGTCGGAGCAGCGTGGAAAGTCAAATGCATTTGTGTCCCTGGCACAGACTGCTCCGTGGAGAAGGCTCGCATAGAAACAAACAGTATTTCTGCTGTCTGCCACAGTGAAAGGAGGACGGAGGAATATTGAGTGTGGCGTATGAAGGGAGTGCAGAGCTGGAATGAAATACAGATCATTCATTCAACTTCACAGGACATTACAGGAAATGTCAATAAAGACCGCCGAGATTAAATGGCTTTAAGCACATTATAGGAAGCCAGATGTGATTATCAAACCGCAGGAAAAGTATTTCCATAAACCGGAGAGGTATTTTGGAAGGTGCACATCTACAAAAGGTAATACAGTAGAATGCGAGCGCGCAATCAGTGCATAGAAATAAGAATAGGTATGTACATCTATGGAGAGAAGACGAATATTACCCAATACCCAGACCTCATAGCCAGAGCAATAAACCTCATCAAAGGGGTCAAGGAACATCTGTACAGTGTAGTGTCCTGTCTGTTCTATAGAAGGACCAGCTCTGGGAATATATTATTATTATACAGGATTGATATAGTGCCAACAGTTTGCTCAGCGCTTTACAAAATGGAGGGAAACGGTACAGTAACCCATGAATTTCAATACAGGAGAGCTAGGGGGACCCTGCTTGTGAGAGCTTACAATCTAGTATATAGCAACAAATAAACAAACAAAACGCTTTCAGGGTGACTACCACATTCTTCTTTTAAGCTGAATTCTGGGATAAGCAAATATTGTCTAAATATGTTTATTCTTCCTTGAAACTTGGTGAGATTTTTTTTCAAGATCTATGCAGTAAAGTATACAAATTTGCCTCGGTGCAGGAGCGTGCTGTAATAAAGGTCGGCCACTGCTGCTCTCTCTCCTTGTGCAGGGTGACTGGTCTTGTCTCCGCCCCTCCTGTAATAAAGACCGGTCACTGCTGCTCTCTCTCCTTGTGCAGGGTAACTAGTCTTGTCTCTGCCCCCTCCTGTGATAAAGACCGGTCACTGCTGCTACTCTTTTTATTAAAAGACTCAAGCAACGTTACCGGTCACTGCTGCTCTCTCTCCTTGTGCAGGGTAACTAGTCTTGTCTCCGCCCCCCTCCTGTAATAAAGACCAGTCACTGCTGCTCTCTCTTCTTGTGCAGGGTGACTGGTCTTGTCTCCGTCCCCTCCTCTAGTTTTCTGCAGGCATCCTGTAGTAGGTGAGGCCTGCTGGGCCCCTCCTACAGCTCAGCTCTCTGCTCAGGCTATGTACAGCACAGTAATGATGCCACTGCTACTTTTACAAGGTATTTGTTGCATCATATGTGGTTATTGAGGAGTATAGGTGAATGAAATTTGTTGTTTCAGAGTTCAGAGATATTGTCAATTTGCACATTTACAGCGAGGTGACAATGATGTCTAATAGGCTACCCTCCCAGCATGGTATACTCACCAATCCGTGCTCCCTTTGCTGGGTTGTGCTAGTGAAGTGGAACTTCCAGGTACAAGGGAGCATGTTACCTTTCCCATGTGACAGTGCTCAGGCCAGAAGACTTTTACATGGAAAGCGGGGTGGTAGTGAAGCTATTCACCCAGGTAAGCTTCAACATCATTTAACACTGGAGCTTACCCAGGGGTGACTTCAATAGTGAGGAACCACAGGGGAAGATATGAAGCAGTCCTTGCTGGGGGATTGGCTATTATGGGGCACTGCATTGCTCTGCATGGGCAGTCTTAGTAAAGCTGAACTTCAAACAAACAACTAAATGCACAGATGAAATGCAGCTGTTTTACCAGTGAAAGGATTTGTATTTGTCCATACAGTCCTGAGATTTACATAACTCTGCCACAAACCATAGCTCTGCCTGACAGGAAAGGGGACCTGCCCTTTATCTGCTTCATTTTCTTCTGCTGGAGTTTTGCTTAATATTCTCCACACCCTTACCTGTATTTGGACAGCGAAAGGAGAACCAGAGCACTCATGAGCTCATCTTTTGGATACTCTGCTTGCACATCTTACTAACCTACTCATTACAATACAACACATCTGACTGGCTACTTGTGCTGCTTCTCTCTCCCCATTTTGAGCTCTGCTGTATAGGGACAGCAAAAGCTGATAAATACCAAATCAAAGCAAGGTTCTTGCACTGCTTACATTTAAAAGTTTGTGTCTTTTATATCTGCCTGGAGTTTTGCTTGAAAAATGCAGAGACATATGAGGACCAGGTTTGCCCAATACAACCAGAGACTTTACATGTGTATGCTTCCAATGCAAGACAAAAGACTAAGAGTCATTTTAAACCTATTCGAGAGGTACACATTGGGAGAGCCACATTGATTGTATATCAAATACAAAGAAAGGTAAGAGTTTGACTGCATATGAAAAAGGCACATTGTGTATGTCCTGTTTGTATGTATGTTTATCAATTTAAATACTTGTAATTGGAAACTGGTGCAAAGATGATAACCTCCTTTGGTAACTCAGAGGACCCTAGCAAGTGCGAAAATGTCAGGGAGCCAGGGGTACCGCTCCTCACCAGGCTCGCCAGCGCGGGCACGGGACTCGCCCCCTCCTGGCAGGACACCGGGCGCCGGGATTGCCAGTGCACATGTGCGGAGTACGCGACGCGGCCGCGTGATTAGTACACAGGCCGCTCATGCCTGCGCGGGGGCATGAGCGTAGTGCGCCTGCGCCACTTAGCACTTTCAGGTGCTAGTCGGGCTGGGGGAGGTCCCCAGCACTCACCACTTGCCCCATCATCCCTGCGATTGGCTCCTGACTGAGGAAGCTTCCTGGTTGCCTCGGCAGCCAGGGGGTGGTCCTGAGCGTCCCCTGTGTATATAAAGCCAGTCAGAGCCTTGACTCATTGCTGAGTTATTCTACCTCATGGTGATCACCCAGCTCCCGTGTGTGAATCTGTTTTCTGAGACTTGCCTGACCTCCCAATCTGCCGACTATTCCTCCTGTCCCCTCGCTCTTGAACCTCGCTGCCTGCCCCGACCCGGACTCGACTATTCTTTTTGGACTTCCCTGTGGTAGTTCAATCTCGGACCCTGCACCTTCCCTGCCAAGGGGTTCCTCCTACGGCCCAGCCGTATATCCCAACAAAAAAAATATTTCACATCCACACCTTTTTATTCAAACTATCTTTTTCCTTTGTTTTATAAAAGCAGTGGTACAAAATATAGTAACTCCCATTCCTAAAAGTCCCTTTGCTTTTGCAAAACCAGATATTTCCTTGTTATACTAACAGTAACATCATCACTGGGTTGCACATAGTCTGTACAGAGGGCACAGATGTGGGAGGGACACAGCAGACCCCCACCCACTACAGGCTATCTACAGACAACTACAGGAGAGGGCGGAGACAAGACCGGTTATCCTGCACAAGGAGAGAGAGCAGCAGTGACTGGTTTTTATTAGAGGAAGCTCCAAGTGTCACATTGGATTATTGCACAGATCTGGAAGAAATATACAAAGCTCACCAAGATTCAAGGAAGAATACACATGACTTGTATTTGGAACGTATTTTCTTGTCGTAGAGTTCAGCTTTAAAGGATATTTAAAGCCAAAACTTTTTATTTAGCTTTGGATAGATTGTGGAAGTACTGAATACTCTTTCAAGTTGTTATTGCTGCTTGTGTTTCCGCTGGTAGGGTCCACCGTCTCAGTTTGTCCTGCTGATGACTGTCTCTGGGACAGAAAGTAATTGGAAATCCAAAGAGAAAGGGCATATTTCATCAGTGGGCTATCCTCTCACTTTGGAGAGATCTCCCCTCACTTCCTGTTTTGTCTCTGGGACAGGAAGCCATGGAAAAACTCTTTAACAGAACCAAAAAAATGTACTGACAGAGGTTTTTTAACAACATCCTACGTTATGCAGACTTAAAAGGTTTGACCTTAAATACACTTTTATAGATGAATATCAACTGATTAGCGACGAGTCTGTACAAAACATGCTTTTGGAACATTATGCCATGTCTCTGATTTTGAATTAATGAATTTATTTTATTTTAACAATGATGAATGAATCATTTGATTTGTAATGTCATGTCATCATATTGATGAGATTACAGTTACAACTGTTTAAGACGGTTTTTCTTTTACCTGGAGAATAAAAGATAACATTAATCGTAAGCCCAGTTCTGATTCAGAAAAAGATTTTCTGTAAAATTTATTCCCAAGTACACTATATAGTCAAATATTAGTGGACACCTGACCATCAGGCCTATATGAGCTACTTGGATATCCCATTCCAAAACCATGGCCAAGGTCCCACCTCTGGTTTTCCAGCCTCCATTCATCTGGGAAGGCTTTCACCAAGATTCTGGGGGAATTTGTGCCCTTTCAGCCAAATTAACATTTGTGAAGTCAGGTACTGATGTTGGATGATAAGACCTGGCTAGCAATCAGTGTTTCAATTAATCCCAAAGGTGTTCAATAGGTCAGAGTGGCATGTAGGCCACTTGAGTTCCTCTATACCAAACTCATCAAAACAGGTCTTTATGGAGCTGGCTTTGTGCCTATAGGTACAGTCATGCTGGAGAAGAAACAAGTCCTCACCAGCCTATTACAAGGATGAAAGTGCACAGTTACCTAAAAAGTCTGTGTATTCTCTATAATTAATAACCCTTCACTGGAAACACCTAAACTCAAAAATTTGGTGGAGTGACCACATTCTTTGGGCCATATCGGTAGATATGATGGTTAGGTATCCACAAACCCTTGGTCATATCTTTGGTGGAGTGTCCACGTTCTTTGGGCCATATTAGGCAGATATGATGGTTAGGTATCCACAAACCCTTGGTCATATCTTTGGTGGAGTGTCCACGTTCTTTGGACCATATAGGTAGATATGATGGTTAGATTACCACAAACCCTTGGTAACATCAGCTTATTATATTTATTATTTATTTGTATGACTTACTTAGGGGAACAATATAATATGTGTTAAAAGCAGAGATTATACCAGATATAGTTGGGTGTCCTTTTGAGAGTTCTACTGCTCTAGTGCAGCAAGAGAACGCAGAGAATGAACAGGAGAGAGACTGAAGAGCTGGCATGAGGGCCAAACAGATTTACTTAATTTTAATCCTGGTATGCTCAAGCCCCCATTGCATTTCATTCTAGGTTCCTCTGATCTTTTACAATCCTAGGCCCCTGGCACTGCCCTTTGCAAAGGCACACAACATATAGGTTGCCCATATGTTATAGGTTCCCTTCAAGACTTAAATGATATACACTGAAAACAGGCAACATTATTTGCTGAAATCAGCCAATGGGAAGACAGAGAAAAAAGAATTAAAATCCCCCGATGCTATGCAATGTAATAAGAGTATTGTGATTTTCTAAATTATGGCTATTTCTTTTTTTTTTTTCAGCTTGAAAATGGAACATGCCTGACCTGGCACAAAATACAAATAGTCAGAGGAATATTCACTCACCACAGGCTCATCACATCATGCGACGGGGAGACAATTTCGTGAAATGGATACAATTGCCATCCACTGCAATTTGTTCTATTTCAGCAAACCTGTTATTACTCTTCGAGAGATCCTTCGCTCTCATCTTGACTCAATCAGAAGAATGCTGCTTTATGACAGGTTGTATCTGGAGGAATGGGACTTCAATTTCTTCTTACAGAAACAGTGTTTTAATCCTGCAACGGGCAAAGCTGCAATGATGAAATAAGCAGCCGCTAATATCGGGTCTGGTTTTAACTTTTACCACAACGCTGAATGACACAGAGTGACTTTCTCAGTAAACAATTCAGGGCACACACGCCAAGGTGGCAATTATTGACCCCTTTTAAAAATGGTAGACCATCTGACCATCTTGTTTTAGTATGAGACCCAAAGCGGTGCTGCTCCAGGTTTCTCCATCTTTGATGGGTGCCAGCCCAACTCACCCCTGGTGAATATAATGTAAATAAATGAATAGCAGGACTCGAAAATATATATATGCGGCTTCTTTATTAATTCAAATAGGCATATCAGGATACATCAAGAAGGACTTCCCTATTAAGATACATCAAGAAGAACATCTCTATTTAGAAGCCTTTCTTGATGTATCCTAATACGCCTATCTTAAATAATAAAGAAGCCGCATAAATGTTTTGGGGTGCTTTGATCTATTCATCTTGTAGTACTTGGTCACTTACCAGGAACAGGCATGCAGAGAAGACTTTCCTCATCCAAATACTTTTTTTTTTTTTTAAAGGGTCAACAGACAGGCAACTAGTACTTTTTAATAGGAGGTCAGCAATGGCAGCCAACATGCTTCTTCTGACAGGTTAATTGTAACTCTGAACTCTAAGTAAGCACTTCTGCCTTGCAGAACTGGTCCATACACTATCTGCAAGGAGTTTGCATGCTCTCCCTGTACTTGCATGGGTTTCCTCTGGGTAATCTGGTTTCCAACCACACCCCAAAGACATGCAGTAGGTAAATTGGATCCTGTCTAAATTGGCCCTGTATGCATGTGCAATAGGGACCTTAGATTGTAAGCAACTTGAGGGCAGGGACTGATGTGAATGCGCATAATGTAAAGTGCTGCGTAAATTATTGGCGCTATATATATATACTTGCAATAAAGTAGTAAATACATACATATCTGGGTCCATCCAGTCCTAAGGCACAGCTCTGCCATGGAGCACAGACCAGCCTGGTGACCTAACTTTTTCTTGGTCACCTCCCTGCCAGCAGCCAGTGATTGGACAGTGAATGAGCAGCAATAAACATAAGAGGTTATCTGTCTGATCTGTCAGCATGTCCCCTAGAATATGTGAGTGCAGGAGACCTGATTGGCTCTACCAATCCGAGTTTTAATCTACAGGGAATAACAGGAGACTGAATTTAAATCAAATGCAGGTATTACTGCGAGTTGCATTAAAAATGTACATACCTGACTCTAATAGTCTAATAGTTCCCATATCCTTGTATATTTAGGGAACTAAGAAACCCATCTAAAATGTATTTAATATATAATGCTATCAGCGGACACTACCTACTGTGGAAGGGAATTCCATTGTACTACTCTCACAGAAACAAAACCCTTCCACAGTCTCTTCTAACCTTGTGTCGTGCCCTCGTGTCGGCAATAGAGTTCTTGGTGTAAACATTTTATTCCGATTATTGTAGTCCCCATTAATGATTTTGAAAATTGCAATTAGGTTCCCTCTTAAGCGCCTATTTTCTAAGGAGAAGTCGTCTAATTTCTGTAGGCGATCATCATAGCTCAGGCCTTACATCCCCTTTATTAATTGTGTCACCCTTCTCTGAACTCCCTCAAGTTTGAGGATGTCTTTCCTGAGGGTTGGTGACCAAAACTGAATCGCATGCTCAAGGTGAAGCCGAACCAGCGATTTACAAAGTGATAAAATTACATTTTGCCAATATCCCTCTTTTAATGGAGGATAGTATCTTGCTTGCTTTGCTGGCCGCTGCTTGGCATTGCATACTGTTGCTGAATCTGTGATCTATGAGCACCCCCAGGTCTTTCTCCATGTCCGACCTCCCCAATGGAGCACACTCTGAGTAGTACTGTTATGATTTAGAGCTGCTTGTGGTACAAGATGGATGCTGGATAAGTTGGAGATTAAGCCTAAATTTATTTGTATATCTATTGGGAAGTCCAATGGTGTAATATCTTGATCAGAAATCTCAGTTCTGTTCAACTCCATTATCCACTGCAAAGCCAGAATGATGTAATGTATTTTACAGAACGCTGTGCCCACTGATACCGGTTTTCCTGTGGGAGCCCTGAGTCTAACCCCTTTGTGTAGGCTCCCTGTCATTCAGTGTCAGAGCTTATGCAGGATTAATTACCTTCTCCATTTGCCTACATGGCAGTGTTCCAGCCTGGCGACTGGCCAGTTAGGCGCCAAGCGCTGCATTCTGGGAGAACCAGGAAAAGGTCACATTCATGACATTTCTGAGGACCCTGACACATGACGGATTAGCAGGGGAGCTCAGAAAAGCATCAGTGGGCAGGCAGGAGGGCGACTCCCAAGAGAACGTGTCCCTTCGCCTCGAAAATTCAAAGTGAAAGATTCACCTTAAGAAACGTTTTTAGGAATTTGTACATCAATTCTCGGCCAGAGGCTGGACAGGCAAATAAAAACGTAATATTGCGGCAAAACGTCCGGACCGTCTCATTTTTTTTCATGACGCGATACATAAAAAGTGTTCTCTTTTTTTTTAGATTACGATCAAACGTATAAACTGTCAGCCTTACAAGCTCAGAATTAATGCTTCATTATTGGAGATTGAGTGATTTTCTGGCACCGTACGGTGGTGTTTATTACTGGTACAGCTCCTACAGTTACAAGCCATTTGAACTAGCAGAGGCTTACCTAAGAATGATGAATTGCAGGTGAGCTTCATTGTCCCTGAAACGGAGCCCTTCTAGAAATGCAATTATCTGTCTGAGTGATAATGTTCACATGAAACTAACAGAAACATGATGGGATAAACCGATGGTGGCGGGGTCATGTCTCCGGCGTGTGTAATGCCCCTATCAAAATGTTATTACAATTAAACAGAAAACTCCGGCTTAAAGGAAGATCACTGACTACGGATTGCGCAATCAAAGATTTTTTGCCGCAGTGTTGATTTTCTTTGCAGAAGTTTTAAGGACGCGACAAATGTAGCAATATTGGAGACATCATTACCAACTGCCTAGTAGTCAGTGACCCAAAAAAGCATTAAAGCTTGTGGGCCAGGAAGGCAGCCAGGCAACTGGCATTTCAAAAAGGAAGCTAGGTGTCTTTAGAGGAAGCTAAGTGAACTCAATCACTGAGACATCATATAAGCTCTTACATGTAAGGCCTCATTCACACAGCTAACTGTCGGTCCGTCCAAATTTGTGCGGTGTGCATGGCCGTATCAGGCCACTCCTGGGAAGGATAGGTGCTATGTGTGATTGTACGCAGCCGCCTCTTGTTCTCTATGTGAGTACAGAGGCCGTACGCTCACCCGAATTGCACATCTTTGCGGGTGCGGGTGTCAGTACTCGTACGCAGACAGGATGGAAGGAGCACAAACACCCACACCCGCAAGGATGTGCTCATCGGGTGAGCGTACGGCTTCCGAACTCCCATATAGAACAACAGGCTGCTGCATACAAATCACAAGCAGCACCTGTCCTTCCTGGGAGCGGCCCAATACAGCCGTGCACGCCGTACGGATCTGTACGGGCCGGCTCTTATCAGTGTGAATGAGGCCTTAATGTAGTTTTCAAAGTCATTTTCAATATTTTTAAATCTGCAGCTTTTAAGGTCTTGTGCCTTATAAGACCTAACTGTTATAGGGTGACAACATCATGTCCCTGTCTTCCCCTTGTGCTGCTGTGTTGTCACCTTGTCATTCAGGCTTCCAATAGAAACTACAAGTGGTCATTACAATGCACATTATGCAAGCATGATCTACTGTTTTCGCCACCAGGAAAGCAGCCCCGGGAGATGCCATACAGCTGCCGCTGGAGCTTTGGCTAGAGATACACAACACTAGAGGATCATCAAGTACAGGTGAGGTGCCAAATTCAATATTCAGAAAATCGGTGGAACATGATAAGGAAACAATGGCTCCGGTGAGGCTGATCACAAAAAAAAACAGGACGTTCCACTTACAAGGAAATCCAGGGTTAAAGATATACGCAAATATACAGTTCAATGAGAATGCCAAACAAGATGTTCCTTCCCCGACCTAATGGAGCTGCTGGAGTCTGATCTGTTTCTTGTACTGGACAGGAAGTTCAGGGAAGACGAGCTGAGAGAGTTAGAGCTGTTTGGAAACACGATGACTAAGTGCCTTATGTAAAAATGTAAGGAAATACTTTGCTGGGCGACGTATATTTGTTTGATCTGGATTTATTTGTTCAAGTAATTTCAAAAATCTTAACTAACATTTTAAATCTGCAGCTTTCATTAACAACCTCCCGACCATTGGCTGTACCTAAGTGGCCGGACGTGAGCCTTGTAGATGTGGGTTATAAGACGTCTCTCCCCGCCCCCACTTGTGTGCGGTGGCCAGCGCGCATGAGTGGGAAAACTACATCAAATGTAAATAGCCGGTGATGGCTGTTTAAATACAAGCGATCCTGCAGGATCTGTAGAGAAGCACAATCGCTTGTA
>NW_017307197.1:12777-78506 GCF_000935625.1 Nanorana parkeri
GGGCCGGGACCTGCACAGCGGCTCTGACACCGGAGTTTAAAGGGAGGTCAGTACGCGATCTCCCTCTGATCTCCTCTGTGTCAGAATGCAGAAAGTGATGTATACTACATCACTTCCACATTTAGCCGCCATTCCCGGCTACAGAAGCTGGTGAGAAGATGGGCAAGCAGATCTCTGCTTCATCAGCTTCTCTGGGGTCCCTAGGTCACATTAGGGATCTTGGAGACCCCTGATGTCTCCATAAAGAGGACGTCATGTAAATTGGCTATCACATGGGGGTTTTCTTAGCACCCTATGTGATAGCAATACAGTTTAGTGTACAAATGTAAAAAACTTTTTTTTTTTTAAAGTCCCCTGCCCCCACATATACACGTAAACATGTGTTGGGTGTGCCTATGTGCAAAAACAACGATTGCGCCCATTGTGCTACCCACATATGTTAATATTATTATTATACAGGATTTATATAACGCCAACAGTTTGTGCAGCACTTCACCATGCACATCAGAGTGAGAGTAATAATTCTAGCACCATCAATCACTGATAACACTAAACTGATGAGCGGTAAAAGCTTTTAAAGCGTCGCCTATGGCCAATTTTGGGTGTGGTCGTTTTCTGCGATTTCGCGGGTGTGTGCAATTTTAAGGCTTGACTTAAGGTTTGGTGTCTATTTACCCGACATGACCCCGTCTTTTATATTTTACCAAAAAATTGTCGTGATAATAAATGTTTCATACCATTTCATAGGGAAACAGGTTTTTTTTGAAAGATTTCTGTAATTTTTGTTGTTATATAGTAAAAATAAAACCCCCCAGTGGTGATTAAATACCACCAAAAGAAAGCTCTATCTGTCCCCCAAAAATGGTATAAAATACATTTCAGTACAGCGTTGCATGATGGAAAAAATGTCAGTGAAAGTACAGCAGCGCTGAATACTGAAAAATTGCCAGCACAGGAAGGGGGCTTAACACACCGCTCTACAAGAGGCTGAAGAACTACCTGCTGATCCTGCCACGGAGGTTCTTGTCCAGACCCTTCCTGTTATAGGATGACAAACTTGTCCTTGTCTTCCAAATGTGCTCCCACCTTGTCACACACTTAACTAGCGACCATTTCAACGCATTACATATGCATGGTGCACTCGCCAACAAGAAACCGTTCCTGAGAAATGCCAACCAGCCCGGAAGTAGTTGCAAAGAGGTTGCAGGAGGTGAGAACAAGCACTTTATTTTTAAAACTGGCAATTGATTATGATACAGAGGGCTTTAGCAAACTAAATGCCATTCCGCTACCTTAACATCTACTTTAGGAAGTGCCCTGTGCCGTCCAACCTGACAATTTCATATACAATTCCTTTGTAACCGTTTAGCTTCTGAAGCAATTTTGGAAGTGATCTGTGAGTGTAAGAAGATTTCTTCCATTAGCATTCACCAGCAGTTGGTCTTGCTGATAAAAATACCCCGAGCCCCAAAAGCGTTCCGCCGACGACATCGAGGGCTTTCTCCAGCTGTGAATTGCAATTATAGGATTATTACAAATAGTGTGTACAGGCCTCCTGTTTAGTGGAAGCTATAATTGTATCTCATCATTTACACAACACGAACCGCGTGAAAGGCCCGTAGGGGGAAAGCGATGAACTATTTTTACGGCACGGGCATGTGTCGCTGCTTGCCACTGTAATTCACACCAACGAGTGCTGCTTTTAGACTGTGTGTTCCTGTTGTTGTGATGTTTGTTTTACACTTTTTATCATTAAAGGTACACTCCAAATCAAACGTGAATAGTTTGTGTTTAAACGGACACGTTGGACACGTGCTGCTGATTGGCTGTGATGATCACGGTCGGCGCGACAACTAAATTCCTGCAGGTTCTGATGCCCTCGCCTTCTGGTCCTGCATCTGCGAGAAAACAAAGCAAGAGATCCAACCTTACTCAGCGCAAAACAATGTCAAGGAAGTAGTATTCCAGGAGCACTGTGAAAGGCCTGATGAATCTGGTTACAGGGGATTAGAACTCAAGCAAGTAATTACTGTTAAAGTTCACGTACACCCAAAAATAAAAAAAAGTTATTTAAAAGGAAAGGTATGAGGTGAGTGATTTCCAAAGAAGCTGTCACAGGTCTGCGTTATTGATCGGGAAGTGAGCAGAAACATGCAGCCGATCTGCTCACTTCCCAATCGTCTTCCTGCAGTGACTGTCAGTCACCGCTCCCCGCAGGGATTCCCCCCTCTCCGATCCTCCAGTGCTGACTGGAGGAACAGATGGGGAGGGAGCGGGCACAGCTGACTCTGCTTCTAGAAAGGCAGAGTTCGCTGTCACTCACGCAGCTGGGTGGATCTCAACAGTATTGTCGGGATCCGTCCTGGCTACAGCGCTCTCAGTAGATCTCGCGCAATAGCTCGCTAAAGATTGAGCTTTGGGTCAAGGGAGAAGGTTAGTATACACTGGGTGGCCAGATTATTATGACCACCCCATCAGTACTTTGTTGACGAGATGACTTCGTTGAGCCACGAGATGACTCCACGAGATGTTGAAAGGTGATGCGAGGAATCTGAAACTGCACTGTTGCCCTTCTGTTGTCTTGTACCAGTCTTGCCACTCTCCGTTCTGCCCTAACATTGACAAGTTGCTGACGGCCACAATTCGCACGTTCAGACCCAGATTTTCGGCTGACAGTCCAGTCTTTAAACACTTTAACAACAGCTGCTCTTGAACATTTAACGAATTCTGCTGTTTTGCTGATACTCGCTCCATGGCTTGAGCCCCAACAATCATCCCACGTTCAAAGGCTGTTAAATCGCGTTGTTTACCCATATCTTCAGAAAAAAATCACTTCTACTTTCGTGGTAAACAACCTGCCTGACCTATTTATAATGGTCTGGCCCTCTAGCAACTTCAGCGCAAAATTATAGCTAATTTGTCTACAAACGTCTGGTGGTCATAATAATCTGGCCACTCAGTGTATGTCCTCCTGTGACCCTAAAGAGAACTATGGGGACTAAAATAAAAGGGTTATACTTACCTGAACCACGGAGCCAGCCAGCTCTTAGACCGGTCCTTCCAGCCCTGCTCCCCTTCCGCTGCAGTGTTCTAAGGTCCCTGAGTCATCACATTCAATACACTATGTATAGGATGCGAGGATGTCAAGGGAAATGCCATTGCAGGGAGCACTGCGACAGCTGGCAAAGCTCAAAGGTTCGGGTGAGTATAACTTCTTTATTGTAGCTCTTAGACACAAATGAGCAGTTAAGCCTTGCAGTGCCGGAGTAGCCCCACTGCAAGAGTTAATAAAAATGTTGCCCAGAGTTGTTAGTTATTAATTATGACTTTTGAAATGATGACTTTTTGAAATAGTTCTGCTTCAAACCAGTCTTGTGCCTTTAAACCTGCTGAGCATGTCCTTTCTCCATTTTCTTACAGCTATGCAGTTGAATAGAAACATTTATTCTGACAGTTTGTATACAGCCAATCGCACTTCCTCTAATAAGGTGACAATGCTCACAATGCAGCAGTGGATTTGTCATCTTTGCATGAGCACCCCTGCATCAGGACTACAGACTTAGGTGGCAATTGGAACGTCTTGTAATCCTGCCCAGGCAGTGCACGCCGTCAGCTTGATTGACACTGGCTTTGGAATGAAGCAGCTCTATCAGCCGATACGGGTTGCGTTGTTACATTAGTGGAATGGTACAACGGTTATAGTCGCGGTGAGTTGGTACAAAAGGAACTGAAAAGCTATAAAGTACTGCGAGATAAAGCATTGCATTGCTATAACAGATGGGATTTGCATGTCCGATCTTCCAACACAAAACCCAAAAACAAGGTAAGTGGGCAGAGTCATGCAAATCATTCCTTTTTGCCCCTTTTAGCCATCCATGTTCCGGAAACACTGGTGTATAGCACAGATATCATTTTACAGAGTAAGTACTACCAATGTGTACACAGCTGTTTTAGGCTACTTTTACACCTCATCAGTGCAACATTTGGCTTTACCGACTTCTATGCTTTAGGGCTTGCGAGCCCAGCTGAAAAGTGCAACCATTAAGGTCACAGTGGATTGGTACAAAAGGAACCAACAAGCCCACCTCTGGAGGTACAGCATTGCCTTCCTACAATGGAAAGTATTTACACGCCTGCACTTCCAGCACAAAACCCAAAAACGAGGAGCTCTGCTTGCTATTAAATCAGTGATAGTGAAGTTCTGCCGCAGCCCCACACTGTGCCCAGCCCTTGCCTTTACAGAAGAAGATGGATAGAGATTGGTCACATCGCTACTCCAAAAACGCTTATGTTTAATCTGCTTTTATTTTGCTTTCCCTGGAAGTACACTAATTAAAATCGTTGGTGTCTCACCAACTGATCGATTATCGAAAGACCACTCATGGACGATTTCCGAACGATAATCGATAGGTGTATGGGCACCTTGATAGAATGAAAGAAATCTAACAGATACCTCCATCCATGTTAAACAGCGTGAATTCTCCCCCACGGGGCTATTGCGTTCTGACAGTTGGCCAGTCAACCGAGTAGTAGACTTTTGTCGAGCCGGCAGGACCACCCATTGCTAGAAATTTGTCCGATTCCTGTGTATAGCCAGCTTATGACTTTGCAAATTTCCCCAATGAACCTTTCATCCATTACAGGTACTTGATCAGTATATAAATGGTCTATCTTAAGTCTATGATTGACACAGCTCTGCTTTATAAATACAGATTAATTTTCCGGCCAGACAAGGTTTTCGCACAGTGTCAAAACCAGTGATGGTGAAGCCAACTAACCACATAAGAGTTAAGGTCATTTTTCAGTGGCAGGTTATAGACACTGTCACCGTAATTCAGTAGCCATATATATTTTAAGCAGACATTAGTAGCAAGTGCAGTTAAACCATCCATCTGAACACGGATGGAGATTCCATTTACAGGGCTCTATTTATCAGCTTCAAAGCAGAGGACGCTGGGTCAAGCCAAGTCTGTCATCCATTCTTCATGCTCAGAAGAGATCTTGTTATTGCACACAAAAGGTGAGCACAGCAAAACACAGGCGCACATCATTAGATGGAAGCAATCTAGCGCAGTCACGGCTCGCTTCACCCCAGCGCTGTATCGTTTGAGGGACAGATTGCCACCAATGTACGTTGCATTTAATTACCTTCAAATTGCATTCAAAGTCTATGTAAACAGGGGGTCAAAAAGTTGAATACTTTGGTGTGTCATAATAACAAAGCTAAATTTATTGGAAGTACCTTTCAAGGCCAATTCCGCACAAAAATATTTTACAGTTGCTAGCAAGCTAAATCATGTGTGGCGAGCATGGAGGGCATAGACGGGTTTTAATTGGCTGATGTCTACATATTCAAAAATGTGTAAGTGTAAGTAAAAATAGGAAGGAATTTATGTGTGGATAATATGATGATCATCGATAAATTTATCATTGTAATTTTACATGTAGTTA
Organism: Nanorana parkeri; assembly: GCF_000935625.1. NCBI lineage: Eukaryota > Metazoa > Chordata > Amphibia > Anura > Dicroglossidae > Nanorana > Nanorana parkeri. Next base: position 18,229 of record NW_017307197.1, read on the forward strand.
TCATAGATGGTTATTTTCTATTTTTACTGAGGAAGTGGACTGCAGTGTTCACAAAAGAGCCCATCATTTCATTGATATCAAGATCTGTAAACGTTGCTAGACCTTTGACCTTGTAATAATAGGCAAGACACAGAGAGCGCCTCCATCGCATAAAAACATTTTAATAAACAAATTAAAAAATGGTATAAAGGTACTCACAAAGGACGAATAAAAACAGGCATAAAAAGGTCAGAACGAAAGGTGCATATCCACCGACTGCTCGTCTTCCCTGGTAGTGAAGTGGTTTATGCGTTTCAGAGGTCATGCCTCCTTCCTCAGAACCAATATTCTGAGGAAGGAGGCGTGACCAAGATTCTGAGGAAGGAGGCGTGACCTCTGAAAGTTTTTATGCGATGGAGGCGCTCTCTGTGTCTTGTCTTGCAGTGCTGAGGTTGTTCTGAACCTGGTGAGAGCCGCCCCGTTATCGCCCTGCACTCCTTACCATTATTGATTAATACTCTCTTGAACCAAAATCTGCTGGCGCTGTGTTTGATTCTGTCTGTTGTAATAAAAGGCGTCTAGAGGAGGAATGTTGGCTCTTATATGTAATTGCAAAAATATAACAATGATACAGCAGCCATTTTATATTTTTTTGAATCCTATATAAACTACATGGTTTCTTGTAATGTAGGTGCATAAGGCAGTTTCCAACGTAAGGCTATAAGCTGACAGGCCGTAAATAGGAAGTGGAGGACCACCGTCCTAAGGTTATGAGGATAGATATCAACGCCTATGCTCAGTAAAGCCATTTGGGGGGAAGGAGAGACCAAAATGCCAGTAAATTAGGCAAGGTAGCGGAAAATCATGCCCCTGATTTGTATATTTTATATCTACCTGGAGTTTAGGTTTAATATAACAATTTTGAATTTCTTCATGAAGTAAGATAGCAAAATAAGCCGCCAATACATCCCAGCCACTCACATTAAAACTCACAAGGTGCGACTGTGACCTTTCTAATAAAAACAAAAAAAAACAAAATGAAATGTCTTCCAGATAGCCAGAAATAACATTACAGCCTGAAAAACAACATTGCGCAGCAAAATTGCAATCTACCTGCTGCAAATGGTTTCCTCTAAAATGCACTTGGAAAGGAGCCTTTCAGGGATAAAGCCGTGAAACCATTTCAAACTTAATTACACCTTGCAGTTTACTCCCCTTTAAATGATTCTTGTAATTAGTAAAGGTCTGGATTAAGCAGATTGCAAATCTTTGTGTTAGCATTCCCTTATGGGTACAATTTTATTGGGACATAAACAAAACCGTACAGGTTCCTGACGAAAGTATGCAGCTGCGAAGCATTGTTATTTTCTCCTCTCCTTGCTCAGTGTTCCTTAAAGCAATTTGGAGAAATTGTACAATTTAGCATTTTTAGCTTAGCTTTTGCGGACTATAGTATGTTTTAAAGACAAATTATCCAAAATATGTTTTAAAGGACTTTCCTTGCTTCAGTCGATTTCTACGTTTTCTGATTGCATACGGCCTTCTGATCGTTCGTTGGGAATGAAATAAATTACATTGCAGGATCTTATTACAGTTCCCCTCTGAAAGACTTGGAGCCAGATTTTTCAAATTATGTATGCTCCATAAAGTGATATTAAACCCTCAGAAGTAAAACGCATACAGTGCTGCGAGCCTCAGTTTACCATCACTGCTGTGCCTTTGCTTTCCAGCAATGCGATTGCTTTTCTTTTCCCATTCGAAAATTCCTCTCTCTCTTGCTTGGTTGGGGTTTTCATGTGTCTTCTTCCCCTTATAGGGTTCCACTGGAGACTAGTGATGAGGCTGGGCTTGGTGCAAACCCAGTTTGCCTGACTTTACACAAGTCCACTCAAAATTCTGAATGCCATTGCCACCTCCCAAACCAATCAATTGCAGGAAGGTGCATTTCCCTCCCTGCAGGTCACAAAGGGGTGGGGAATGCCTCCGCCACAACTGCTGCCGGTGATCGTGTTGGGAGGAATGGGCAGCAGTCAGTTTTGAGTGTGCTTGAGTGAACTCAGGAGAACTCAGTTTGCACCAAGCCCAGCCTCATCTCTACTGGACACACCAATGTGTGTGCGCTGCAACTGGCATTAGATATACTGCCTCCTTCTCCTGTCTGAGTCCATGGTGTGTAATTCCACTCCCCTCCTCTAAGCAAGTGAATGACAGCACAGTTCGAGCCTGCACTGTCCGCAGTACAGGCTTGATGTGAAGTGATCAGAGCATGTGCTCCCACTGGCATTATATATGCTGCCACCTTCTGCTGCCTGCGTCCATAGGGTGTAATGTCCCTCCCCTCCTCTAAGCCACTGATTGATAGCACAGCTCAAGTCTGTACTATAGCTAGGACAGGCTCAATGTGACGTAATCAGAGTGTGTGCTCCCACTGCAATTATATATGCCGCCTCCTTCTCCTGCCTGCATCCATAGGGTATAATGTCACGCCCCTCCTACCTCCTCTAAGCGAGTGATTGATAGCACAGCTTGAACTTGCACTGTCCCTAGTGCAGTCTTGATGTAACGTAATCAGAGAGCACGCTCTCCTAACTGAAAGTTCAGAAAAGTGGAGATTTTTGGATCAAAGGGCTGCTTACCCAAACCAGTGAGCTCTTACTGCTTTTTACCAGTTGTACCGTCCAGGAGTTTTCCAAAAACAAAGATCTCTCTGGGTATCACTTCAGTCTTTACTGCATTATCCTAATCCCTGAGAAGGGGGGGGAGGGGCTTGCCAACAGGCATTGGCTGTTTTAATGATTTAGTTAAATTTGAAACCTTTATGGACTCTAACACTTGATTGGCTTGGCACCCATAATTTTGATTCCTTTTCAAGTCTTTCAGGTATTCTTAGTGGAGTACTTTTTTAGAACTGCCTAACCATAGCCAGTGAGCTCTTTACAAGTCACTAGAAATCTGGTCTGCTATAAAAACAGCAACATTCTTCAGTGCCTCTGAAATCTTGTAGCTTTTTGATTCATTATGAACGGGCAACCAAGGCACCACGACGGGTTAAAAAACATACATGACCCTTTCTAAAAATGCAGCACGCCACAATGTACGGTATATGTGTTGTGGTTCGCTGTAGTGCATTGTGCTCTACTTTACAATGAATGGTACTACAATGCTCTGCACATAGAGCAGGTGCAGTGTTATAAGTTGTGGCAATGCATGTTAATATATGTGTTTTAGCATATTTGCCACAATTCACAAGTGTGCATATTCCAGTGAAAAATGAATGTCAAGACACTTAGATTGCTTAATGAGGCAAGGTGACAGAGTCTCTTTAGGAGACAGGGTGTTATAGCAAACCAGGAGAATGGGAGATTAGTCTGTGCTCAAATCCAAATAGCTTACATACATATAACACAAGGTGCTGAAGTGTCATGACCATGTTATGGCTGAAAATTCTGAATTAACCCTTGGCACTCCTCTATATACCCTTACATATTTCTAGGAAACTTTTGCATAACAACAGGGATTCTTGGCTTGAACATAATGCAATACATGTTCAAGCTGACCAGCTGGGTCAAAGTGATCCCTCTCTAGCAAGTCCCTTCTCTACTGTGCCAAATACTTACTTATTTATAGTATACTTTATTGGACATGTAAGGCCGATATGGGGCAGACAGCTGGAGAACTACACATTTGGGTCTGGTCACTGACCTGCACTATGCAATAGAAAATATTATTATTATACAGGATTTATATCGCGCCAACAATTTGCGCAGCACTTTACAAAATGGAGGAGACAGTACAGTTACAATACAATTTACAATACAATACAGTTTCAGAGCAATAGTGTTGGGAGGGCCCTGCTCGAGAGCTTACAATCGAGTAGATAGATATATTGTAGAATAAAAGGAGCAAGTATTTGGCACTTTAACACACCTGGTCAGCTTGAATATGTATTGCAATATATGCAAACCAAAAATCCGCGTATGTATGCAAAGGTTTGCTAGAAATATCTAAGGGTGTATAGCAGTGTATAGGGTTAAGTCAAAATTTTCTGTTTTGGCAAACCTAATCTCATCCAGTCGGGGTTTAGAGCTACTAAGTAAGTGGGATAAATAACTGCAGTGGGACCAAGAAGAATATCTTGCACCAGAAGACCAAGGCCTTCTACACATGGGTGCCAGATGCAGACGAGGTGCATCCAGTGATTGTGTAGCTCAAGGCTACATTTGACTGGACTTCCAAGGCATGTTTCATGATATACAAAGGTTAACATTTCACCACACACTCTTGCACACTGAACCATTTTCCTCAAGGATGGGTTTTCACTAAGCATCAGGAACCAACACCTACACAACCTCCTGGAGCTCTTGCGAAGCCATAGCAATGGGCCCCATAGCACTGGTTTGAGCAACTACACTGGCAGCTGTATTACTGCAGCACTAAATGTGAAAATTCTTAAAAATCGTAACTGCTTTAAAAGGAATAATCAGGATTTGAGCAGCTGCTTTCTGCAAACAAAAAAACAAATAATACGTTTAAGAGACTGTCACAGCTGCTCAGGTGCTAGGCTTTGCAGTCAAGTACCCTCCTAAGAAGAGCACTTATAGAAAAGACCATAAGGAGAAAGGCAGAAACAGATCCATATTGTCAGCTTATGCAGCTTGTTAGAGGTGCTGACCCGCTTCTGAACACTCATTACGGATGCCTCCCTCTCCAGCTGTAAAGCCTCCAATTTGAAGTGAAGAGCCTAACGCCCGTCACCCATTAGATCAGCTCCGGATTTTTTCGAATCCTTCCTGACCGACGCAGATAACTGCGAGCGAGAACGGTGTAACGAAAACCTTCCCGTGGATGGATGCAATCTTTGGCCACAGTATTTTTTTTTTTCAGTTCCGCTTATAATTACTTATGCAAACAATTGCTCTGAACTGATAATGGAATTTAGCATTTGGCTAAAGCCCCGGAGAGTAAATGTTTTGAAGCCGAGTACTCTGTCACACAATAGACAAGACTGCTTTTTCCTTTTCAAAATATTCTGATGAAGTGTCGCCACCAAGGGGGAATTTGCAGACTGCCCACAGATTGTTAAATATGACCTCTTAGAGGTAATTTTGAAACTTTGCTACATACAATGACAAACAGAATTTAACTACATTGTACTAGTTAAATGGATTCAACGGCTTAAGTGTGCACGCAATTTCACCAGTTAGCATGACCAGACTATAGCCTTGCAATTTATGTTAACATTTTTAGGGGACAGGTAGAGCTTTCTTTTTTTTTTAAACATTTTATTCATTTTGTAAGTGAAAAATAAAAAGGTACCATGTTACAGAGATGCATTTGTCACAATATCAGATATCATCTAGTATGGGCTGTACATCAACTGCTAGCTGGTGCATTGATATTTAACAACAATATGAAAGAGTATTGAATTGGCCAAAGCGTGGTTAGCATGAGACAATTTCCAAGAAAAAAGTAGAGCTTTCTTTTGGAGGCATATAATCACCACGGGGGGGGGGGGGGGGTGCTATTTTTTTACCATATAATAAAAAGTACCGTAAATGTAAAAAAAAAAAAAGTTTCCCTATGTTATTTTACATTTATTCTTACCCATATCTTTGGTAAAACATAAAAGTCGAGGTCATGTCCGGTAAATTGCGTGCGCCCGCAAAATCGCAAAAAGCACCCATAGGCGATGCTTAAAACGCTTTTACTGCTCATCAGTTTAGTGTTACCAGTGATTAATGGCCTAAGAATTATTACTCTTACTCTGACGTTTGCGGCGATATGTAACATGTGCGGCACAATAGGTGCAATCGTCGTTTTCGCACCTAGGTGCACCCGACACATATCTGCGTGTGTATGTGGGGGGCTGGGACTTAAAACAAATTGTTTTCTTTTTTAATTTTTAAATGCTGCTTTATTTTTTTTATGATTCTTTAATTTTTGTATTACTTTTTTTTTTTACACACAACTTTATTGCTATTACATGGGGGGCTAAGAAGCCTCCTATGTGATAGCCAATTTACATGACAGGTCCTCTTTAGGGAGACATCAGGGATCTCCAAGACCCCTAATGTCACCTAGGGACCCCCAGAGAAGCTGATGAAGCAGAGATCGGCTTCATCAGCTTCTGTAGCTGGAGAGTGACACTGAATGCAGGAAGTGATGTAATATACATCACTTCCTGCATTCGGGGACTGATAGAAGATCAAAGGGAGATCGTATACTGATGTCCCTTTGATCTTTTGTCACAGAGCCATGCCGGTCCCGGCCGCATCGAGCACAGCGGATCTCGGGACCGGCAGTGACAGCTGCTGCTAATACAAGCGATCGAGTATCTCTAGAGATGCCCGATCGCTTAAATGTAAAGCTCCCAGGCCAGCCGTGTAATTACAATGGACGGCCGGGAAGCTGCTCGTCGGGCTCCACCGTCCTCTCTACTTTAATGGCATGTTAATGATTGTGCTACTCTGTGCATTATTAATGTTACATATTATCTGTGTGCCATCTTGCCTAGTATATTTCTATCAAAAGGAATTGAAAGAAAACTGCAGCCGTCTACAAATGAGCAGGGAGAACACTGGACAGGACTGGGGGAAGCCACATGTTCAGTGTTGGTTTGTGCCCTTATGCAAATATAGGAGGATAATGGAACATAAGGTGTGAAAAGCCTATGACCTGTATGCTGTGCAGCCAAAAGAGATCAAGCCAAGAGGTCATAGAGAATGCCAGGTCATGCACTGCATCTGCACAGAAACTAGGAGACCTTCTTGGAAAGACGCATAGTTATGCAAATATACATGCGAGTGTATAAAAAAAAGAAAAAATAGTTCTGCTGTAAAGCCTTCCCAACAAACTGGTCACCAAGGCACAAAAATAAACAGCGGTCATAAGGAGGTTAAGGTCTCATTCTAACATACAATTTAAAATGCGCGGTTTGTGTGCTTGTTGTTGAAATCCAATTCAATTAAATAAACTGCAAAATGCAGCTAGCAGGCAATCTAGGGGCTCAAATAAAAAAAATCCTGTGATTATAGACTCAATTTACGGCTCAGGCAGCGTGCAGCAAGAAGAGTTAAACTTGAAAATGAGGACACAGCTTCTGCAAGGAAAAAACAAATCCTGCCCTTTAAGGGTCTTCAGAATTTTTCTAGATATTATTCAGCGGCAAAAATGTTGAACAGAACTTTCCAAACCAGAGTTAACTACCTCATTCAGAACTTTGATTACAGCAGTCAACAATCTTTAAAATAACCTGACACAAACTCGGACAAAGTCATGCTAAACATGACCAAACCCAATGTTTACAGAAAAAGTTAAGATCGGCTTATACCTTATATGATGGCAAACCTTTTTGAGCCCAAGTGCCCAAACTGGATCACTAAACCAACGTATGCGTCTCAAAGTGCCAACCCTGCAATTAGACCTGAATACTGATGATTTATTTCAGAAAACACTTTATATGACTGTCTGAACTAATTATGTGCTTAAATCTTAGAAGAAAAATAAAATACAAGAGGTTTTACCTACACTACAGAGTCACATGTACCTTGGTACTGTGCTAATGAGTGAAGTGTTCCATTGCAGTGTGCTACTAAGGTACATGTCATGCAGCACAATGCAAGAGAACAGTCTTGCTACACCTTGGAGTCAGTGATGGTGACCCCGGTAGCTCTGCCACTGACTGCAACTTGTAAAGGAACTAATCTCAGCAATAAATTATATAGCAATGCAGAATACCGTCAACTATAGAAGACTACAAATCCCAACAATACATTACACAGCAATGCAGAATACCACAAACCATAGAGGACTGCAAATCCCAGCAATACAATATACAGCAATGTAGAATACCACCAACTATAGAAGACTATACATCCCAGTAATACATTATACAGCAATGCTGAATACCACCAACTAGAGGACTACAAATACCAACAATACATTAAGCAGCAATGCAGAATAATAGCAACTATAGAGGACTACATATCCCAGCAATACAATATACAGCAATGTAGAATACCACCAACTATAGAAGACTATATATCCCAGCAATACATTATACAGCAATGCAGAATAACACCAACTATAGAAGGACAACAAATCCCAGCAATACATTATTCAGCAACGCAGAATAATACCATCAGCTATATAGGACTGCAAATCCCAACAATACATTTAACAGCAATGCAAAATAATATGAAGCTACATACCCTGTGTTGCTCCGGGGTAGCATCCTGATGTCTCCAGGGTCTCTGGAGGGCTGGTGTGGGCTCTCAGGTGAGCTGTGCCGTTCTCAGATGGGCTCTGTGGACTAGGAGGAGAGTGAAGGGGACTGGCCCTCTCAGTCAACATTGCATAATTGGATTCACGGTCCCCCACCCAAAACCGGTGGCAGCCCATGAGGATGGGTGGGTAGGTAGGTAGGTGGGTGGGTGAAAGGCAGGGATGGGGAAAAATAATGTTTGAGAACAGTTGGATTTTAAATCATAACCAAAAAAAAACAAAGACTGTCCTCCATATCCACCTTCTTAACATTGTATTGTTTTCTTTAACTTACACTAAATTAATCTTGAACCTGCGGCAGCTGCCTCTTCTTTTTGAAGCAAGAACACATAGCCATTTTTTCTGCAATGTCATTTTGCTGGTTCTGATTTCACGGAATAACAACAGAGATCGTCTATGGAATGCCAAGAGACATCCTAATGATATTATAATCTGAACGCTGTAGGCACATCCTGTCTTCTCCTCAGATGTCAGTAAGAGCTAAAAATGGTGAAAAGGAAAATAATGCAAAGCATTTACCACCACACTAATCAAAGACATTAAGACTTGAAGCATTTCCCGTTTTGCAAAACAGTGCAGGTAAGAGTGTGTAATCACAGTGGTCCTCAGAACGACCAAAGGTGATGTTTGTAATTCAGATGCTTAGTTCAAGTCTCGGGACTGTAGAAAGGGTTGCCTTGATGGGGGGAAAATAAAATGAGTTCTGCTTTGCTTCTGGGAATGTGTAGATTTTTTTTTTTTTTGCTGCTGACTCAAAGGAAAACTCTTTAAATATGTCACTGAGGTTGTTTGATCCACTTTACAAAGAAAACAGGATGAAAATCCCCTCTCCGCAGGGCCCTGGAGATGACTGTCACAAGTATAACTACAAAGCATTTTCAGCCCCGTGCTAAAGACCTTCACCCAAATGCAGAAGAGAAATTCCAGGTTCATTTCAAAAGGTATGAACCATGAACAAAGGCTATCAATCTCAAAACATGAAAAGTGTTTTAGGAAATTTATACAGCATAACGAGAGCCATAAAGAATTCAATAATCTGGCAAACAGGACTACTCTAAAATGGGCTGATATTCAAAGTAGTAACTACCACCCTAAGTAGCAAATGCAGGGTGTTGCAATATTCAAATCTGATATGACTTGGTAAAGTCAAGAGCTAGACCACCTCATGCATCTTCCTATCAGCCTACAACTACAATGTTAGGATTTACTAAACAATAGGAAGGAGTGGGAGGTGGAAAAAGTGGGTCAGCTGTTGACATTATCAGGAAATAACATCTAAAAAAAAATAATAATAATAATTTTGGAAAGAGTAGGAAGTTGCATAGGATTTCCCCTTTACTTCCTCCCAACTGGACACAATAAAAAAAATGAGGGGAAATCTCTCCAAGTTAGGAGAAAAACTTACACTGGAGCAGGTATACCCATTGGATTTCTCCTCTATTCCTGTTCCAGCGACAACTCACATTTTTGGATTTACCTTTCACCACTTCCTATGCCAGTGACAATAGTTACTCAAACACATAGCGAGGGTGAAACCCCTCAGTGGAGTCACAAACTGCATTTTTGTACTTATCTTTTCAGCACTCCCCCACATCCCTATCAGCTGCCAGACCCCGATGAAAAGACCATGTACACTACTTGGAAGTATGGGGGAACACGTGATTATCTTCCTTGCCACTCAATATATAGCACTAGGTGCAATCCTGTGTAAGTTTCAATTTCTAAGTCAAGATAAGGCTTCAACACCTGTCCTGCATTTTTTGCAGAGTTCTGTTGGAGAGATTTCCCTTCACTTGTTGTCCTGGAGATGGAACAGGACAGGAAGTCAGAGGAAATATCTTGAAAGTAAAGTGAATCCTTTCTTAGACAGGTGTCCACTCTTTCTGTTCCAGTGGCAATTCAAAATTTCACTTTCGGTCCCAGACAAACAGAGAGGGTGAATCCCTCCCACCTCCAAGGTGGAAACAGACAGCAAAAAAAAACCTATAAGAACATAATTCAAAAGCTGAATTTAATTAAGGAGATGCTTTATGGTCCTTTTCTGGTTGGAAATGTATCAAGTTTAAATTACAATATTTACCATTAAAGTGCCATTATCTTTTTTCTAGGCAAGAAACAAACACTTGAAGGCAGAGACCAATTTATAGCCCAATACAAATAACAGTCTTCTTGATCAACACCTTAGAGGTATTGGGACTTCAATGTGAAGTAGAGAGTCTCTATTAGGAGAGGTTAGGAGAGGTATTTCCTGTATCTGACGGTTAACGGTGTATGTTTATATACACATAATTATCTTGTCATTTATTTTGTATTTTATGATTTATTGTAGCTATTTATCATTTTTATGTTATATATATTTAATGATGCACATCAACTGTTCCTGTACACCATCACTCCAATTATAAAAGTACAGTATGTGTTATTTTTCAATGCCTGTCTCCTGCAGGGGGGACATGACAGGAAGTGAGAGGTAATGTCTCCAAAGTGAATGGAATTCCAGTCTTAAGCTGCCCACACACCTTACAATTTATCTGCAGATTTTCTGTGGTCAGATGGAAAAGGTGCAACAGATTCCTCCCTCTACACTTAACTGTGTGGATGGAGTAATCTCCACCTGGGCCAATCTGTTGCACGTTTTCCATCTGACCACAGAAAATCTGCAGATAAATTGTAAGGTGTGTGGGCACCTTTAGAGAGTAATCACAGGAACCCATGTGCCAATTGGACGATTCCTTCCTTACCTCTTGCTCTGGTGATTTCCCTTGAGAAAAAGTTAAAAAGAGACTTGACTTAAAGAAACTGACTGCTTCTCTTGTAAATTTGAGGATGAATTGCTCTGGAGTGTCTGCATTTACAGAGGTCAGTGGAGGTTTGTTTTAAAGTTAATTTACTCATTGTTAAAGTGGAATTTTGGGTGTGCTCCCCACTCAGCAATGCAAGGTCTAAGCTCTGTCACCGTTGCCACCTCTTTGCTTTGCCCACTGGGTAACTACTGACACTTTAACTCCAGTGCATGCGCACTGGAGTTAGATTATCCCTCCACCTGATCTTAGCATCCTAAAGACTATTCCCTGTACTGAGCATGCATCACAGTCAGTGTGCAGATAGCAACAAATTGCCGGCAAACAATTAAAAGAGTTTTTGGCATAAGAGACTTATAAAGTCTCTTCCACCAACAAAACTATCTGCAATCATCTTCTGATTCTACATCAAGGTAAGGGCACATTCACACCGGATCTGTTGTGTTGCATTATGATCCGTTTTCTAATGAATGGTAACACAAGGGCAACGAAAAATGAATGGGTGTGAATGGGACAGTTCACACTGGTGCATTGAATTACATTGTCCATTGTGCTAAAAAAAAGTAGAACATGCTCTACTCTTTTTAGTGCAATGTTCACTAACACAATGCTGCAACGCAATACATCACAAGCTCCACAGTGAAGTATGTCCACTCTGGACATGTTACTTCACATAAAGTTTGTCCAAACAATAAAAAAAAGAAAAAACGTGATGGGATGCAATGGATTGCATAGAAATTGGAAGGTACAATCGCAGGTAAATGGACCCTCCATGAACCTGTAAGTACCTTACGATTTTGGTGTGAATGAACCCTAAATGCTGTTATAATAACGCAAAACATATGCTGAAAACACACTACACATTCCCTTTACGCCAGTCAGATGGTTTCATAATGACCAGCTGCCATCTTGTATCTGGGAGTTGCCTCGTAACAGTATGCCCCCATTCACTCCTGGAAGGCAAGCAGACAGTCTGCAGTGCTCATCATAAATTCTTCTGTAATACCCAGAGTGCACTCTGCAATGTTTAACTTTTCTGATGTGCTCTAGTTAACATTCATATCTGCCTTCACACTTTTTGTCTCTGCTGTATCCCTTTCTTCGTGCTCACGCGGTGCATTGCAAGCATCTTACCGGAGTGCACCGGTGGGTCTAGTGGGATAAGTTGCTCCAGCAGACAATGAAGGAAAAGACAATTATACAGGGAGTAGCTGCAGCAAATGAGCCAGAAAGAAATCATCTCTCGTAATTTTTGAGCTATGTTCTCGCCGTCTCCCAAGCTTTTATTTTCCGTCCTCTGGAGACACGGGATATTTTTGACTATTACCACTCATGTAGGCAACACAACAAGGTGACAGGTGATTCAGCAGCAGTTTTCCCTCTCGGGAATCTGTTTCTACTGTGCAACAGCTTTACCAATTTGTCAATGACACAAAACACATGGAAAAGCAGATGTCATTGTCTGGACGCCAGCAAAGACCCGATTGTGTATTCAAGGTACGTTCTACTGAATAAAATACAATATTTACTAAGATGGGTGAATTAGAAGCAATGGCTTCATGATGGCACATAAACAAATTGCTATTCTGGGAACAAAGCAGTCCTTGTTTTCTCTCTTCACAATGGAGGAAAAACACATCGTTAAAGACGGGATCACTGAAATGTAATTTCAAGAGCACCTGTAAGGCTGGGCACACACCTTACAACCATCGCAAGACGTACGATCTGCCTATGTTGCATAGGCAGATCGTACTTGCGATGATCGCAAGCCACGCCCCCTGAGGGGCGGGCTTCCGATGACCGCAATGCCGAACAGGCAGTGTGCGCTTGCGCACACCGGCCCGTGCGGCTGTTATCATACGGACATGCCACAAACCAGCCGAACATCGTACGATGCTCGGCGGGTTTTCAAACATGTCCGTAAGTTTAAAGTCGTGCGACCTTACAGTAGTAGAGGTCGCACGGCTTCCACACACCTTACGATCATCGTACGATCGCGGGATTTCCCGCGATTATCGTACGATAATCGTAAGGTGTGTGGGGACCCTAACGCAGTCAGAAGGCAGCTATTTTATGAGCTCCAGCTCAGAAAGTTTTTATCAAGTACAATTGTATTTAGTTTTTTTAAAGGAAATTTGTGAAGATTTCTAAAAATCTGTTTCCGGTCACTAGTTTGGCTGGCTGTCATACTAGTAACTGGACACAGATTTTTGCATTTTTCTGCAAAAACTTCCCTGGGAGAACCATATCAACTATTGTCCATGGCTCATTCCATCTCCCTAAACACGATAGCCCGTTTTACTGAATGAACATTCAAATTGATCTGGACAAAACTTTTTTTAGCTGGCACTCTCTTCTTAATTTCTTTACTATGTTATTACAAGAACCTTGATAGAGCTCCTGTATTTTAGAGAATGGCCAAGAGAATCACAACAACTATACATCTAACCAAGACCTTTCTAAATATTAGCTGATCCAGCATACCTCATTTACTGCTCTTTATGAACTCTATCAATGTACATGAGGATGCAGATATGGAGCTATATTTTTGGTGAATAAAGGCAGCCATTCCATGGCATGTGTAGGAGGAGAAATAATGGATCTCCAAAAGGCTTTGCAAAGGTAGCGCCAACATTGGTGAGTAATCAGGGTACGTATATTTATTATTTATCAATGTGGGCATCTCTGTACAGCCTTTTGGAGACCCATTTTCTCTCCCCCTAGATTTCTCATTAGCACCTCAAAGAGGTATCACTTACCTCTTTGAGGATAACAAAGTCCTGGACGTCTGTGAACATGAAATGCCTACCTACAGTAACGTCTGTGTGCAGATAGAAATAGTCTCAACAAGCACATCTTAAAGTAGTATTAAGGTCTGGGCATTTTCTTACCTTAATGCATTCTCTGCATTAGGGTAAAAATGGCCCAGCACCTTTTTTCTACCCCAGTCCCCCCCACACTTACGGTACCTGTCAGCTGCGCTCGTCCCCGCCGCCAGTCCCGAAGTGATCCTTCGTTCCCCGAACTTCCGGTTTGCGGGGGGAGGACACTGATGGCAGAGGAGCCATAGGCTCCTCTGCCATCAAAGAGGGAAGGGGCGTGGCCTACCACAGTGCTGTGTGTGTCTATAGACGCACACGCCCACTGCGGGGACGAGCGCAGTATTCAGGTACTCAGATACAAATATTATTAAATAAAGCTGGTCTTGCAATTTTTTTTTTTGGTAACTGATATTTATTGACCTCTTGCCGTCCGCCCGTAGTAAAAAAACGGACGGACGGCACTGCAGCATCTGCGGGTTGCCGTCTCCAGACGGCAATTTTTTTCTGCTCGCGCGCGCCCCCTAGCGGACCACCCACTGCAAGTTGCAGACTGCGGCTCAGAAAAAAAGGTGTGTGCTGATCTATTAAAATTGCCAAAGTTTCTGGTGTGCCGGTCATATCATGTGTGATGACAGCAATTTGAACCCTCCTCCACCACCAGCTCTGGGCTGGAGTTCTTGGAAGATATCTCATGTTATGCAATCTGAGGCTGCAGAAATATGGCTACTCAAAAATCAAAACTACATAGGCAAATGCAAGCAATATCTGTAGCAGAAAGTAATAGTAGCAGATAACGTTTGTAGTTAGATTAGCCTGAAGAGGAGATATTATCAACAGATGTATGTATAAACAGGTGTGTGTTTGTGTGTACAGCAATATTCATCACTACAGCACCATGGATAGAGGAGGTTTGTATTAACACTATTCAGCACCATGGATAGACCACAGTTTTCACAACCCACCATCCAGCACAAATACATAAATACATTCAGCACCACGGATAGCTACTGGTTTATACTCCACTGTGCAGCATCATGGACAGCAACAGCTTTCACAATACCATTCAGGAACATAGAGGTCTATTATACGGCTCCATGTCAGAATAAAGAAAAAAAAAGAAAAATCAGTGTTTCTCTCCTGAGCGGCCAGAAGAGGGAGACTCAGAGTGCCCGGGAGAGTTTTTTTCTTTTCTTTTTTTTTGACGGCAGCAGAACCGCCGGCCAATAGAAAACTATTGGGTGGAGCTAGGTGTCATTGCTATCGTTTTCTATTTATTTATTTTTCCTTTTTTTTACTATTTTTATGTTCTGCTCGGTCCCTTTGAGGGACCGAGCAGAACAGCCAAGCATCGGCTCACTTCACTTCAGGTCGGTCTTTCACTTTGCTGCCTAGGCAGCTTAGTGAATAGACCCCATAGACAAAGATCTGCACATGCCAAGAACAGTTATTTTATGATACACCTCATAAAAAACAGAGGAGGTTGTTAACAAATAAATATATGCTAATCACTGTAAAATATAAGGTTATTATGGTTCACAGAGAAGTTCACCAAGTGCACAGATGCTACATTTTTAGCCACATATAAAACAATCACAAATCCTCTGTTGACTGCTAATTCCTTCAAAACTTTTTGGGCAGGGGTATGTTGCTCATTACAGTACACCACGACTCACATATAGGGCAGATTTATTAAAAGAAACTGAGCACAACCGTGACTTTGTTGCCGAAGACATCACCTTTTATTTTATCCAAGACTCCATAATTGGCTGTTATGGGCAAAGATTTCACTTGTCAGCCCATGTTCTGAAAGATACAGATTTTAATTCCAGATACACTTACTGGCTAGCATCTATAATAATAAAAATACTATAGATAGGACACTGACAAAGACTGTTATAGATGTACTACATAGCCAAAAAGTTGATTCCCCCCTAAAAACAAATTATTGAGTTCAGATGTTTTTTTTTACTAAGGGGGGTTTGGTGTTAATTTCACAGCATACAAAGACATTTTAAGCAATTATGTGCATCCAACCTTGTGGCAACAGTTTGGAGAAGGCTCTTTTCTGTTCCAGCATGACTGTGTCCCTGTCTACAAAGCCAGCTCCATAAAGACATGGTTTGATGAGTTTGGTGTGGAGCAACTCGCATTTCCTGCACAAAGCCATGAACTCAACTCTATTGAACATGATTAGGATGAGCTGGAATCCCAATTGTGGGTCAGGTCTTCTCATCCAACATCATTATCTGACTTCACAAATGCTTTTTAGGCAGACAAACTTCCCACAGACATGCTCCAAAATCTTGTGTAAAGCCTTCTCAGAACAGTGGAGGCCATTATAGCAACAAAGGGGGGCCAGATCCATATTAATGGACATGGCATTGGAATAGGATGTTCAACAACCTCATATAGGTATGATTGTCAGGTGTCCACAAACATTTGGCCATAAATTATTTAATATATTTCTGTATATTCTGTAATATACTTACTATATATTATATTTCTGGTGAAATTTGGCTTCATCGCTGTGAAAGTTACACCAACCTGAGCCAAAAGCTCAACCTTTGCTGACATGGTGAGGTCTTTATTTTAATTTGTTCAACCCACAGCTTTCAAATCAATTTATTTTACAGGAAGTTCCATTGGCTATACACAGAGGAGGAGTAATATACATAAGTAAATATATGAATGAATACAAGCATACATAGCCAAGAAATAGACAAATAACTACTTTTCTGCAGATTTTCTAGTCACTTCACTTCCATGTACTGCAGCCAATGCTTAAGTGTACACTTTAACAATAGGCGACATTTTATGGAGGTAAGATTTTCTGTACCTGTGTTTTTATTCCTTATTCTGTAGTTTACTGTGTCCCTTAAACCTTTAACAACACAAGAACCACTTCCATCCATCTCTGTTTATGACTTAGTTGTAGGCTTTCAATGAGCGACTACACTGCCGGACTCCCATAAAACGAGAATTAAAAAAAGTGAGCTCTACACTGTGAATCACAGCAAGGAAAATGTGATAAGGATCAAGTTCAATGCAGAGGGGAAAAGGAGAGGAAAATGAATGAGTAATTCTCCCCTTGAACTCCAGAGTGAGGATAAAGGAAATGAAATGATGGTGATGCCTCACATTGGGGCATTGGTAGTACCACAATGCCAACCTTTCTGCAAGCTCAAGAACTATCAAATAAAACCAGTCACCAATGGGCTCAAGCAGAAAATGTAATAATCAGTCTTAAAGTAACATAAATGTGCAAAGCTACCAAAGAAAGTTGTACCTTGGCACCTTTATTTAGCCTAACATATGCTCTATTAGTAAGAAGTGAGCATTTACCCGGCTATGGAGCAGAGCACTGCACTGTGGAAAAGGATGTGTCTATTTTTCCTATACCAGAAAAATCAGACAGAAATATGGGGACTGAACTTTCAACTTTGCTTATTGTAAATGACATCAGGTACTTTTACCCCTTTCCACGTACAATTTGTAGATTAACGTTCCCTTTCATGATTCCCCAAACTAAGGATACCTTAATCTACATCATCTCTTTGATAGCTACCAGGCATCAACTGTGTTACTGGGAGTTTTGGTGCCCACTAATGTTGGGTGATCTGTGAGACCACTAAGTCAGCATGACATGTAAATCACATGCAAGGTGAAGACTTTATTCAGAAAATAATGGCTTTAGCTTGCAGAGGCCAATCCAGCCTGTAGAAGACACTGGGGTTGATTTACTAACCTTATAAACACACCACGAAATCTTTGACTGCTTTTCATATATAGTTGTACGTCTGTTGGTCTCAATGATTCTCATGCTCTTTGCTCTTCCCTATGGTAATCATCTTCATTACCCCTCTTTGGAAAAAGAATGTGTAGCAAGTGCTCATTCTCATTCCAAGAGATAAAGTGACGTTCTAGCCAAACCATTTTTAGTTTTAGTGTGGAAGAGTTAGAACCCCTGTGAGGTTTTATTACTGTCTGAGTCCCTGCTTCTGGAGAGATTTCTTCACATTAATTGTCCTGGCAATAGTTATCACAAAGTGATGGGTGAATTTCACCAGTGCCACCAATACAGGATGTGAACACATTGGGGACACTTTCCCCCAGTGACAGCTGTCTGGTTGAGATTTCGCAATATTTCTGGGGAGACATCCATTTTCTTTGTGTTGTCTTATGTGATGTATTGTTATTTTCTGTAGATATGGGAGTTGATTTATTGAAGTAGTAGAGCATCTTCAATAAATAAATTGTAGTTGGTTCACTTTGAAAACACAATCATGTTCAGATGAAATAAATGTAAACTTGCTTTTCACCTGACTGAATAGTTGAAGTGTACACAGTTTAACTTTCTTAAATGAACGTTCTTTGCTGCTATAGTAAATATGTCCTAATGTTTTTGGTGGTTATGGAACAATTGTTTGAGGTAAACTTTGTATGACGGGTGATTTGCCATTTTGAGAGCACTTTCATATAGCGCTTTTTGGCAATTTCTCGTACATCTAGAACTGATTATTTTGTCTATGGAAAAAGTTTGCCTACAGCCCAAGCTGCTAAATCCAGTTGAGCGCTATTTTTACATTCTGTCCACGACACATAATGAAGAAAATCTCTTTCATTAACAATTTAAAAGGAAGGAATACTAATGCTTAGAAACTGCTGGCTTTAATTCAGTATTAAGGGTCACAATATGTGCAGCTCTCCCTTGGAGGCTGTAACCTTCTTAAACTTCGGGTTGAGTGTTCATCTGGGAATGCTCATTCTGGACCAGCAGCGGGACATCAGTAGAAGTAATTGGAGAGGAAAACCTTCTCTTCAAGAATGTGAAGACATAGCACATCAGTATTATTGGGTAAAAGCAAAAATAATTATTGGGTAAAAGCATAGATATAAGGATTATTGGGTTAATAGAATTATGACCTAGAGTTAAATCTCAAAGGATAACAAGATTTCCATCTACATAATTATTCTTTCATAAATTGCAGTGATTATAAGCAAAATGTAGATGAATGTCATGCGTAAGGCTGCATTAGAAATAGGCTATAATTTCTGGGTGCATTTAACACAATTTATTTCACTTTGGAGTGGGTTGCTAACATGCCTAAACCAAGAAACAATAATGTGAATTTGAATGATGGGTACTTATCTTTATAAATTAGTGGGCCCCAAAATATTTAATCCCACCATCTTTTGGAAAAATAGTGTTTTGATACATGTATTTATAATTTAAAAATCCAATTAAAGTATGAAGCTAAGGTCCGGCCAGTGATTCCCCACCTTCTCCAGCAAACAATAACCCCCACCTTCGTCTGGCAAATAGCCACATTTTTAAAGAACTCATCTAAATGGCCCAAATAATAGCCTACATTTTAAATCACATGATGTGCCTGGGCCTGAGTACTCTCTCTTATGGACTACAGAGTAGGAGGGTCCTTCTTTGCCTACCATGTCACTACCTGCACCCATCAGCTGAATACTCCCAACGTTTTTTTTAATTGTAAATAGGCGGGAGATCTAGAGATAGGCTTTAACATAAAAGGATGCCAATTCATGATGCTTTAAAGCAATAAAGGTTTACATATCTTACATTTCTTCTTTTTTGTTCACAAACTTCCTTTATCCCCAGCAAAAAAAGTTCCCATCCTCAGCAGTATGCTATAGAAAAAGCACTTCATGTGAAAGCAGTGGTCTCTCTATATATCACTCTGACATGACCCCTGCCTTGTCATAACCACATCTCTGCAATCAGCAATATTCATGCTCTCTGTTAATTGCACCGCTGTAGTCCAGGAGTACTGTGAACACAGGCTGTGCAATTGCTTACCCTCAGAGGGTGTTGTCCAGGACAACATGGGCTTAAAGAAAGTGGGTTGGATGATGCCAACATCTAAAAAAGGTTATTTTGGGGGGTTAATGCCAAACGTAGATGAGTATTGAAGCGAGAGTTACTTTTTTATTTTTTAATCCCTGGGTAAATAAATATTTAAAGATTTTGCAGTTGTATTTTAACTCTTGAGTAAGAGTGTTCTTGATGTGAAGTGGTAAAGATTATGCCAGGACATTTGCATTTTTGGATTACAGCCATGGACTCTCAGGTTTGCATTGTAACAAATGCGAATCACTGATTGTGTTAGCGCTGCTTCTTAGCCCTCTCCCTCATCAGGCAACCATTCAACAATCACTTTTTAGTGTTTTTATGACCCTTCATTGTTTGCTTCCTTGTACTGAGCCTGAGTTCAGTTCAAGACACCTTCAATCCAGGGGTCACCAGGAAATCGGTCATCAGAAATGTCCCACAACTGCTCCCTTTTGCAGATTTTATGTACCCAACACTGCCTTTTTAACAAATCCAACCATCTCGATGTTTTCAGTAGCTATACATCAAAATAAAGGCTTGGCTACACATGATTTGTATTACTTGTGAGAATGAGATTTAGCTCCTTGATGACAGATTACTCGCTTGAAATCGATCTATTGCATTTGGAACAATTGCTAACAAGGGGTTAAATCTCAGGCTCACAAACAATTTAATTTCACATGTAGCTGAGCCCTAAGGCTCTGCCTAACTGCTAAGCGCTGAGCTCATGTGGTTAGTAAACATTTGTTACTGGCCAACCTGCCCCTAATCACCTGTCAGATCGTGAATAAGCACAAATCAATAGTTTTTGGATCAGAGCTATTGGTTTTTACCTTGAAAGTAGCTGAATGTACCACAGCTCACTGACATGAGAGAATGACATTTCATGATATCATCACAAAAAGGATTTATCAGTGCAGTATACCCCGCCCCGGTGACACCAATCAATATAAAAGCAATCACTATCTTATTTTTTCTGTATAGGTATTCTTTGACTTAAAGTGAACCTATACCCAGATGGTAATGTGAATCTAAAGCCAACACTTTTTGATAGATGAAGAAACCTCTCTGCCTGTGCATCCTTTAGAGAGGTGCACCCTCTCTATTTATCCTGTCGATCAATGTTGCAGAGAGACTTATAGTAATGGGAAATCCAACTTTTGAGTTGTCACCAGAGTATGAATTTGGGGCGGGTGTATACCAGTTCTGGTATAAACTGTCTAAGATTGCATTTCTCCGGATTTGGGCCCCACAACAGGGAGTGAAAATAAACCTCCCCAAAAGGGTATTTTTCGAATGTGTCCACTTAAAGCTACAGTTCACCATTTTTCATTCCCTTATCTCCACTATACTCACTGCACATATGTAATTGTCAATTATGATTAAATACTTTGCTTCCTGTTTTATTGATTCCTCCTTAATTGCTTTAGTTTGGACCTTCCACTTTTTTATTTTGGTTCCAATCTCCAAGGGTGATTACAGCATGCATTATCCCATAGGATGAGAGAAAATAAACATAACTAATAGTCATGCACACTACAGATAGCAACAACATCTACAGAGGATCAGCATATACAAGGAATCTATAAGTGTGCCTCTGTGACACCAGTACAAGAAATGAGGAGGGGCATTTTTCATTAGGACAGGAAGACGCATATATAAAAAAAAAATATGTTAGGAGGTTCCAACTCCTCCACTGTACTAAAAGGTGTTTTTGTTGGTCACTGCTGTGGAGATTTACTACTACTTCCTGCCCTGAAAGGAAGTGAGGAGAAATCTCCCCAACATGGACACAGTCATACTTCCTCACTCTATCCAAAACAATGGGAACATTTTAACTGGAATTAACCTTTATAACATGGTGTTGCATATATTTTAAAAAGAACCTGAACTATGAAAGCTGTGCCAGAAATAGCAGATAGAGGGCATGGGACTAGTCATGAGTATTGCTTGCAGTCTCTCTGTAGTTGATCTTTAACCTGTTACTGATTTACCATGCCTTGTTTTTCTCTGTGTCTCTGTGTGGAGGTGAGGTGGCCATCTTAGTAGAGACAGGACTTTGCTTGCTCATGTCAGAGCTGCCCCTGATGACTGGTGGGGTAATGAATGAGAAGCAAAAGGAAAGATGGAGGAAGCACAGATCCACAGAATGAATGAAGCAAAGAGATCTTTGCACTGCAGGTCCTCATGTACAGCTTTCTCTCCAGCAAGGAGAACAGTGAGCAGCGCAGTAGTGACATCACCAAATCTGACTCCACATTTCCTGAGACTAGCTGTAAGAAGCAGCAGTGCCTTAAGATCTCACACTGAAGATATACAGTTACGGGGCTCAAGTTAACCTTCAAAACAAGGGATTGTATACAGTTCAAAAGGAACCTGAACTATAATAGTTGTGCCTAAAAAGCAGGCAGAGGGCAAGGGGCTACTCTTCAGTATTGCCTGTAGTCTCTTCATGCCTTAAACTGTACTGTGTCTCTATGTGAAGGCAGCCATCTTGGTAAAGGCAGAGCTTTGCTTGCTCATGTCAGAGCTGCCCTCTAATGACTGGTGATCCAATGACTCACTGGGTAATGATCAAGCAGCAGATCCACAGAATGGATGAAGCAGAAGAAAGAAAAACCATGAGCAGCACAGTAGGGACGTCACCAAATCTCACTCCATATGTCCTTACACTAGCCGTCAGAGGCAACAGTGCCTGAGATCTTACAATGAGGATATACAGTTATGGGGCTCAAGGCACAGGAAGTACCCCGGTACAGTTCAAGAGGAATATAACTGAAAATGTACATCTTTCTGGGTACTGCTCAGGCACAATGAACATTTCCAGATGTTCCCTATAATACAGCAAATCTTCACTTTAAGAGTTCAGGCCAGCTTTAACTAAATGTATATTGTATAAATGTATGCATATAGTAAGCAAACTTTTTTTTTTTATACTTTCTCTTGTCTTACAATGTTTCTATGCAAACAGCTTTTGCAATTATAGTACGGACAGAAATAGAAACAATACATTCAGGAAAAAAACAATGTGAATAACACTTGCAGTCCCAATCAGGTGTGGTCAATGAAAATCCACATCATTGATGGCTCCAGGAGATGTTGTGGTGTGAAAAACATTTATAGACAACTAGCACAGCACAGGCACAAATTGTTATCAATTGACATGGAATAATGTGTTAACCAGTCAATAAACTCTAATGGCAGTGTTTAAGTAGTCCATGTCTTTTGTGTGGGGATGGAGAGTACATTCAAATAAAAAGATATGGATTTACTGCTAGGGGATATATTCTTTAAAAGGGTACCGCTGAGGGAAAAAAAGGAAAGCAAAAACAGAGAGAGGAATAGGATAGACTGGGGACGGGTTGAGGAAGACATAAAAAAAGTGCAGGGAAGATGGGAGAGGGAAGAGCAAATTATAATGAACACAATAAATTAAAGACCTTATAATTTATAATTATCATTATTATCATATCATTATTATTATTAATAATAATTATTATTGTTATTACCAAAACTAGACTATACCACCCCCATGCCATGTCCAAAACAGTCATTAACAGTGTTTGCAACTAGATCACCATTTCTAGGTAGCAAGGGCAAAAAACGTGGACCCCCAAAGAAGGGAGATTTGTGATAATACCCAAAACATATGACATAATAACCTGTACTAAAAAGAATTAATGACATCTGATCAATTTATTAAATCATCTTTGTGGTGCTCCACCCACCACAATATGTGATCTGTGACACACATGGCGTGGCCCGTGGAATCAAATCTGAATCCCTGGTACTTTTTTGCTTTTTGTGATAATAAAGCGGAATGTCTCCTAAAGTATAATATAAAGACATATTAAAAACTGTATTCTTTTTTTGGGGGGAGGGGGTAACCTTCCAAGAGACCATTGAAAGAGTTTTAATGAATGGAAATAAAGAAAAGGAAGGATCGCAACTAACTGGTGCAGACTTTGTGGAGGTGGATAGAGCCGGGAATAACAGGGAATCAGGTGAAAGTGGGTGGGAATGAGAAATAAGCACTCACGTGTGATGAGATGGATGGGCACACAAGTGATGATCTCCTGATGATGTCTTGAGGTCTGGTCGGGGTGACAGGTGGGTGTTCAGTGGGCAGAAGTGGATCCTTTGCAGGGGGGCGATGACCCATCAAGTACGGCATGGGGGAAAGAAAAAATGCAAGGTGGATCTACTACTAGAAGATTTTTATAACCCCACCATCATCCACACCCTGTTCAAACCCCCCTCCAAGTTTTATCCACACAAATCAAAGGGTCCCCACATCGAAACATTCCACCAAGCCACATACTCAGAGTCCATCAAACTCTGTGACCCCAAGAAAGCCAAATCCAAAGGCAAAAACCACCACAACTTGACCATTCCTGAACAAAAGGCCCTCAAATAACTCATCATAATTCGACAGGCTGACAAGGGCGGTGGAATCATCATCCAAAAACAAGAAGAATACATTGAAGAAGCACTCCGCCTTCTTTCAGACACCTCCACCTACCAACCACTTTCACATGACCTATTACCTGAATACCATTCCGAGCTCAAAGCTCTGACTAAACTGGCCTTTGAAAAGGACGTCCTAACCAAAAAAGAAACGTTAGTATTATGCCCCACCCAACCTAAAACACCCTTCTTCTACCATCAACCCAAAAATCCACAAAAGTGAAACCAAGCCCCCGGGCCGCCTAATTATCTCCAGCCTAGATAGCTTAACAAGTGGGCTCTCCCAGTACATTGACCATTTCCTACAACCCATAGTCACGTCATAACCCTCCTACCTAAGACCTTGTTCACACCAAGTGCGTTCCAGGAGCAGAGCAGTTACAGACTGGAGCAAAACTGCGTCCAATGTAATCCAATGGTATTTTTAGCTCCAATTCACAT
Source organism: Nanorana parkeri (assembly GCF_000935625.1). Lineage (NCBI taxonomy): Eukaryota > Metazoa > Chordata > Amphibia > Anura > Dicroglossidae > Nanorana > Nanorana parkeri. The sequence goes on from NW_017307197.1 coordinate 42,882, forward strand.
TGCAGCGTTCCGTTCCAGAGCAGGTTAAAAAACTGCAGCAGGCCCTATTTTACCTGCTCTGGAACGCATGCAAACGGCTCAAAAACGCATGCAAACGCCCTGGAACACACTGAAAGCCCATTTTAAACTTTAAAAAAAACGGCTAGGAACGCATCAAAAACGTGGCACAACCCACTGCACTGCGGGTGCAGAAACTCATGCAGATCTGGTCTGCATTTGGTGTGAACAAGGCCTAAGAGACTCAGTCCAACTCATAGAAGTACTACGCCAATACAACTGGGAACCAACTTACCACTGGGTCTCCCTCGACGCATGTTCTCTTTACACATCCATCCCGCATCACACAGGCCTCCAAGCCCTACAGTATTACTTAACACAAGCACCTAACCCGTTTGCAGTTGCGCTCCTTCCCTTCCTTTCTTTCCGTTCAGTATCACACAGTTATACAACCCGGTCTAATAACAGGAACATAACCCATCATGCATTGCTCCCAGCAAGCAATGATAATGTTACATTGTGGGAAGTTCAGATGTTGAGTGTAGGCAGGCTTAGTTACAGTGGTGACAGAAGGAAGTGCATATTAACAGGGCTGAGTAAAATTGTGTCAGTGCATTGAGGAAGTGCATCCTTCATGGCATCTTAAGTTTACAAACTTCTAGATGGATATGATTATTAGGAGTGGGATAGAACTTATGGAAATTCAATGTAGAAATAAAGATTTCGTTTTAGTTTTTGACTACAGATACCCTTTAATGGAAAATTAAACATTTTTAAGATTTAACTCCTGAGTTTAGTGTCACTTTAAAGAACTTGGAGCCAGCCATAAAGTGCATGGGTTACAGATAAACGTATCTCAGTCCTCAATGGGATGAACTACTTATGGTTAAATGAGATGGATCAGGGCAGAACTGAAATGCTGGCGAAGATACATTGTGTAAAATGCATATATAGAGCAATTCCAGTATTGTTAATGTTTTTATATTGTGCCAATATTAGACATTTGTAATAGGAAACAAAATCTAATTCAGTGTATGAACTGAATCCCCATATCTTTCATTAACAATGTTTGCTGAAGCAATAAATTGTTTTACTTTGTTTGATTCAATATAAATCACACAGCTGAAGAACTTGTCCTAACTGTTTAATTCATATTACAGAGCAGGGGTTGTGTATCATTGTTTTCACATCAAAAACACAAGGCGAAGCATTTTATAAATAAGTCAAGTTTTTCACGCTGTCTGCTGTCTGTGGGAAAAAGGGAATAAAACTGGGAGTGTAAAGTGCTGAATCTGTCCTACTGCAGTGGACAAGTCATGGGAAGACTGAGCAGTCTAATGCGGATGCAGAACATAAATTGGAAAGTGTCAGATGAACATAGCAATCCAGGGAGATATCAATTAAAATATATAACACATTGTGATGACTGATAACGACTTGGGGATAGAAAAAAAGAACAAGCATGATGCAGAAGAGCTTCTGATGTACACCGATGGATTTGAGGATGAAGGAAGTTCTGTACAAGCCACTGTATTCTATGCCCCTGTGGATACCCCCAGATGAGTTGTGATAAGTGGAGTCACAGCAAACTTACTAATTTTGCTTTTGCCAAAACTTAGTCAAAATTTGCCTCAAATGTAACCACTCAGACCGCTAAAAATACAAAGTTACCATGAAGGCTGATAGGGGGCAACTTGCTTGAAAAAAATGGACAATGCTTGGTTTTCTAAGACTCGAGTGGGAGTAGGTCATTTTCTGTCCTGAACTAGGCTGCCGAGAATGGCCACTGCGCTCTGTGCGAGGGGGGTGTGGTCAAATGCCCCCCCCCCCCGCAGAATCACACCCGCAGGGAACATGGAGGCAAATGCTGGGACAAAAAGGAGGCCTGTTGGACCACTACCAAAAAAACACTGCTCTACAGGACACAGATGTCCTTTTTCACAGCCCGCTGCAGGAGAAAGGAATTTCTACTCTCGTCATGAATGCTTTGCAGACAAATGCCAGTGAGATTTTAGATATAATTTAGATAGATAGGATTTAGAATTCCCCCCCTGAAAGTCCAGTTGGGGTTTAACCCTTTACAGTTGGCAGGGACTGGCCCATTAAAAGCAAGGGACACCGGCTGTATGCATATATGTGGCAGGTTAGCGTAATTATCAAGTCCCATCGCACTCCTGACCAGTAAGTCCCTTTAGAATAGATGGATGCAGCAGTGACAAACGAATGGTGCCGCTCAATAGAAAAGAAGGGGGTCACTGGCACTCCAGTATGCTAATCAATACGCCTTTATTGAAGCAGGCTAGTTTAACATAACACATTGTTTCGGGGGCCACTCAAGGTCCCATTCATCAGACAAACTAGTGACAGCTTGGAGTTAAGGCCCAACCGCCCTGCAGACACATTTTTTATGTACGTGAAGGGGCCAATAAGTGAAGCCAAGTCGGTGACAGCTGCTACTCTATCTCCCGATGTCATTCAACCCGGACAACTGAAGACATCTTGTGGCGAAGAAGAGGTACCACATGGGACAGTCCCAGTGGTAAGGCAAGTTTTGCAGATTTTTTTTAAATATATTAGGCACAGGTTTTTTTGTTAGGCTTTCCATAAACTGTAACAAAATTAGAGACATAGTAGCAATATACTATACAAATATAACCGGAATTTGTCATGTGCAAAACCTAAATTCATCTGCTATGAATCATCAATGTGTCATCTACAAATACAAATGTAAAAAAAAAAAGCGGAAGAAAAATTCCTAGAAACAATTATGGCTTCCATTTCTCTGCAATCTGACATTTGATTATCTGTAGAGCCTCCTGGAGACACTAATCACAGCGGAGCCAGGGACTAAGGCTGTATGCTCCTTGTAAAGTAATGAATGGCTATCTCATAATAGGAGCAGCCTGAGGTCCAGCAATCAATATACAGAGGGAGGTACAGGCTCAGAAAGCCACTAGGTTCTTATCAGTTCTAACAGACACCAGAGTATTGAAAAAAAAACCTCACTGATATCAAAGTAATAGGTTGTTACCTCGCCATTCTGACTCCGTGAATGCTGCCCGTCCTCAGTTTAACTACAAGATCAATCTGTTAACAAAACAAGGTTGATACAAATGTACCCTCCCCGCTACTGCATGCCTCTTCAACTTAACCTTGTGCTCTGTTGTATGTCATATATTGGCACACAACTGCAGAAAAGAAAGAAAGAACATACTACTCACATAGAAATGCATTATTATCAATAAGAGAAAACCACAGTATATAAAAAAAATGATTAAAGGGTAGCTATGGTAAAGTATTAAAAATAAATCTGTATTTCTTTATTGAATTTCCATAAGTTCTATCCCGCTCCTAATAATCATATCCATCTAGAAGATTGTAAACTTACTTAATGAATGATGTCCATAGGATGGACTTTCTCAATGTACTGACACATTTTCACTCAGCATATACAGAAAAAATAAACTAGCTAACAGATAGCTAGCCGAAGAGGTTAACAGAGGATCGGGACAGGCAATTCAATTGCAAAAAATATTAATTTAGCCTGATGAAGGGACTCTGTGCGGTCCCGAAAGCACTTGTTTGGTCATTTGACAAAAAAACTTCAATAAATGAAGCTTTTGCTATCTTAAAAGGACTGGTGTCATCCGCAGTCACTGCGAGCACCACCCACTACAAGGGACAATCCTTCTTAGAACCTGCGCCTCCAGTGCGTCCCTGTTAACGCACAGACACCATTTTTTGCACGCTACTTTTGTCATTTTGTGTGCCCCGGTCGCAGACCGTGACAGGAGTGCGACAAGGATAGTACTTAGGTTCTCTTTAAGGTGACATTCAAGGTCAATTAGACCCCTAGTGTCACCTTTCTACTTCAAAGAAACTATTGGCGCACAGATTGCACTCCAATATCTTCTTCCTCGGCTTCTGCCACCAGGCAATGACAGCTCGGGGACCGGAAATGATCCAATCAGTGTTGCTTCTGGCCCCATTAAACTGGGAGGAGATCAGTGAACAGATGTTTCCCAGTCTCCTCCCTTGCTTCCCACCAACTCCAGTGATAGTCGAATCTCATTTTCGCTGATCTCCTACAGCCACTTCCTATCTACAGTCACTCCGGTGATGTCTGCATGGCATTTCTCAGGGCGAGTTTTCTGATGAGGGTTAAAACACCCACTTGTAGTCTCTATTGAAAGCCCCTGGGTGACAATAAAGCAACAAAAATGGAAGACCTGGGCAGAGCGTTGTCACCCTATAACACAAAGTGCGTGAAAACAAGGGCCTGCATGGGAGGATTGCCAGGTATTATTTTAATGAAAGCTGCAGATATGAAAAGATTGAAAACAAATTTTAAAATCACATTACCGTGTTGAAGCTTCTATGAGATTATAGTGATCTGCTTATAGTTATAAACTGCAATTCTCTCTATAAGGCCTCGCTACATGGAAGATTGGATCTCTTCCTAATGAGAGATTTACCCACTTGCTGCAGTAACCTCATTAGGACAGAGCTGCACAGGGGATTTTCAGCAGCTTACTACAATTTCTAGCGATTCATTGCTGGGAGCAACAATAGATTTCCAAACAGATGAAATTCCGATGGCGTAAGCTACACGAGCAGCATCTTGTAGCGATCAATTGTAAATAATTGGAGCATTGTGCGATCATGTCAGGTTGATTGCTACTACACGTTGTACATGCCAGTTCAATTGCTGAACTCAACTCACTTTAAAAATCAAATATGCCAACATGTAAAGTGATATTAAATGTTTTAAGCTATTTGCTGATGAAATCACTTAAAATGGATGCTGCTCCTTGATGTTTAAAGGTCAGGTTCACACCATCTTCAGTGCGTTCCAGCGCCGTTAGCTGCTCGAATGCACTGGATTGCATACTGTAAAGGCTCTCTGTGTTCCGGGGTGGGAGGGGATGTGGTGGTGCATTCAATTCAATGGCACCGCAGCCACACACACACACCCCTGCCTGCAGTGCATTCGCCAGCAACGCGTGGTACAATAATTTCCAGTACAAGCACTATTTTTTGCTATGGCACTGGAACGGAATGCGGGCATTGTTGTACCACGTGTTCCGGTGCGGGCGATCGCACTGCGGACAGGGGGGCATATCAGCGGTGCCATTGACTTGAATGAATTGCCACACCCCCTCCCGCCCCAGAACGCAGGGAGGATTTTCTAATCTGGTTGTGTTCCAGCAGCTAACAGTGCAGACTGATGAGCTCATCTCTCTGCTCTCGCCTCATGGGAGGAGAGAGCAGAGAGAGGATCTCATCAGTTTGCCTTTTCTACTTTTATAGTAGTATTAAAATATTTTTTCAATCATTATTCCGGATCACACAAGAATAGATTGTCCTTCAAAGTATTTCTTTACATTTTGCTCAAACACAGTCATCATGCTTCCCAACAGCTCCAACTCTTCTAGCTCTGCTTGCCTGAACTTCCTGTCCAGTACAAGATCACAAGGGAGATCACAGTCTCCAGTAGCTGTTCATCTACTAGCTTAGAAAAGAGAGAAGTAAGACGGGAGGAAGGATGATAGGGGAGTAGAAACTGTGGAACCAGCACACGGTAATCTTCCAAAGTCATGAGCTATGACTAAGGCGGAGTAAGGCAGAAATGTGTCAGCTGTTGTGGTTTGTACAGATGCATGTGGAATAAAGTTTGAATTTGTTTGGAAGATTATCGTGTGCTGGTTCCACAGTTTCTGAGCCTATTACTCCGGAAGAAAGTAATCCGTGCACCGAATGTGGATTGCGGGGCCGCATGGTAGGGGTGAGCTGTGCACTCTGTGTTCTCAGTCTACATGATAGGGGAGTGTCTTACCTTGTTGTGTCTGTGTGTTTGTGCAGACACACACAGCTTACTAGCACACACAAGTGTGGCTCCATAGGACCCTGCAGGGGAAAGGAGCCACCCTAAAACAGGATATCAGAGCCAGTGCTCAGGGGACCAGTTGACACTGCTGTTTGCTTGGATTTCAGCATTGAAGGGTGAGCTGGAATATTTGCCAGATGCATCTATAAGATACAGTTTTCTGACAGTCTGAAGCTAAGATTTTAGCATTGGATAATGTACAAAAAAAATTACATTAAAAAAGTAAGAAATAACTCTGAGACATCCGGCCCGATGATGAGTTACTGGCAAAAGCAAAATGATTGAGATCCATAAAGACAATATTCATTTTTGTAATATTTTTACCGGATCTCTCTGAGTAAAAAGATTGATATGAATTATACGGATTATATATTCCTTTCAGGGTTAATGGTGTCAGGAGTTTTCCACTTTAATGTAGAAATGGAATCTTGCTTCTTCAGCTGTATTTAAAATTTATATTCATACTTCACTAGGTTCCTGTGAAAAATATTAACTTTCTAAAACTCGAGCTCCTATAAAGCTTGCTCCTCCCCCCAATTGATCCCCTCCTCATGGTCCTCAGTCTAACTTGTCCCTTCTGAGATTCCTGGACAGTTTCAGGGGGATTCAGGGTGGACAGCAGTGAACTTGCGCTCTTCAATATCCTCTAGGCTGTATGACCTGGAAGCGCCCGGGCTGTATGAACCCGGAAGCGCCCAGGCTGTATGAACCCGGAAGCAGCCAGGCTGTATGAACCCAGTAACAGCCAGGCTGTATGAACCCGGTAACAGCCAGGCTGTATGAACCCGGAAGCGCCCAGGCTGTATGAACCCGGAAGCGCCCAGGCTGTATGAACCCGGAAGCGCCCAGGCTGTATGAACCTGGAAGCGTCCAGGCTGTATGAAACCGGAAGTGCCCAGGCTGTATGAACCAGGATGCGCCCAGCCTGTATGAAATAGGAAGTGCCAAGGCTGTATGAACTCGGAAGCGCCCAGGCTGTATGAACCCGGAAGTGCCACGGCTGTATGAACCTGGAAGCGCCCAGGCTGTATGAACCCGGAAGTTCTGGGCTGTATGAACTCGGAAGCGCCCAGGCTGTATGAAACTGGAAGTGCCCAGGCTGTACGAAATAGGAAGTGCCAAGGCTGTATGAAACCAGAAGCGCCCAGGCTGTACGAAATAGGAAGTGCCAAGGCTGTATGAAACCAGAAGCGCCCAGGCTGTATGAACCCAGAAGCGCCCAGGCTGTATGAACCCAGAAGCGCCCAGGCTGTATGAACCCAGAAGCGCCCAGGCTGTATGAACCCAGAAGCGCGCAGGCTGTATGAACCCAGAAGCGCCCAGGCTGTATGAACCCAGAAGCGCCCAGGCTGTATGAACCCAGAAGCGCCCAGGCTGTATGAACCCAGAAGCGCCCAGGCTGTATGAACCCAGAAGCGCCCAGGCTGTATGAACCCAGAAGCGCCCAGGCTGTATGAACTTAGAAGCGCCCAGGCTGTATGAACCCAGAAGCGCCCAGGCTGTATGAATTTGGAAGCACCCAGGCACCTTGTCCCTTAACATTGGGACAAGGTGCCTTGCCAAGAGTGAGGTGGGAGCAAAGCCAATGTGAAAAGGTATGTTGTTTGGTGTGGTACATGAAAAGGGGGGCTTGCACACTTGCTGCCCTCCCTTTTCTGGCAACCCTGGCTGCATGCCAGAGTAAGGGTCTTGTGGAATTATAGGAATTTTTTATAATGTGTACTGTCACTATAAAAAGGACTACATTACTCTGTGCTGTAACCACCCATATACTGTAGGTTCAAGGCCTCACCAAGCATGTTATTTAAAGTATTTGTGTGTTTTTAAAGTTGCTATTAAAGTCGCATTAAAAGATCCATTCCCGCTGAATAGTATATTTTTTTGGCATGGGTACATCCTCCACGGCAGTGCCCAGCTCCCCATGCCCTTTTTTCAACAACAGCTTGTCTATTAGCCCTAAAAATTAGCAGGAAAAAAAATTCTACTCTCATAGACGTCAATGGGTTTTTGGCCCTGCGTTAGGGGTTCATGGACTTTCCCACTGAATTTACTGATCCTGTCACGAACTGAACCTGGGCAGAGTTACTCATCCCTAGCCTTAACATCAATGTGTGCCTTTCCCATGTGAATGCATGCAAATAAGAAACTTTGTTTTTATCAAAACATTAGACACAGCTTTTATTAGGTCTCCCGTCCACACTTACATGGTTGAGTGCCTGGAAATGTTTTAATTTTCTTTATAGCCAATGCCCCCTCCTATTTTACATGCTACTACTCTGCCTTCCTGGTCCTAAAGTGGTTAAGGTGAGTTCTACCAGGCATGCTGAAACATGCAGCCAAAACAGTAATTGGAGAAAAAGCCACACTTTCATCGTACTTTCAAGTGGAGAACACCTCGTACGACCTACACTGTGCTCACTCATAAGGGGAGAACGCTGAATGTGAATCTGCCATCTGCAGCGCATAACCTTTCTCTGCTGTCACTGTGAGTAGCAGTTGACTAGACTTGAGAAATCTCCAAAAAGACATAATGAATGGTTCAGTATTTTAAAGTGAAATGCGAGGCATCTCCTGGGTACAAAATCATATAAAACTGTGAAGTCTGAGAATTATACAGGAGCCCAGTCAGATGTGGAAGACGTGGGAGAAATGGAGGGTTCAGAGAATTGCGACAGAGGTGCCAAGTCTATTTCAGATAGGACTTGTTAGCCTGGCGGCACAATACTCTTTCTTTTATGTGTTGTGATAAACAACACATAATAGAACACAACGCGCAATTATTTGTGTTATTTGTTTTTTACAACGGCATCTCATTCTGCCACTCTAAAGTGTACCTGGCAGGAAAATTAGAGGAGCTGTCACTACTGAGTGTAGGGCCATCATCCTGATCCCATCTTCACTACCTAGTAAGTCAATATCCTGGAACAAATATGCAGGAAGAGTTTATGGACTTTTCAGACAATAATTGCTGCAAGCTAATTCCAGGGCAGTGACTCACTAAGCGGTGAACGATCCAGGATTAGGATGTGTATTATCTTCACAGGCCCACTGTAAAGGGACTCTGTTGCTAAAACAAATATGTAAAATGAAGTCCATTCTGCAAAAAAGATAGTTAGTACTAACTAGGGAAGCACAGATACCGATACTAGTATTGTTATTGATACCGAGTATTTGGCCGAGTACTCATACTTGCCCAAATGCTCCCGATGCTTATCCCGATACCGGAACTTCCAGTATCAGGAAGCTGAGAGGAGAGTCATTACTAGCTGCCAGGCTTCCTGATTGACCTGGAAGCCGGCTCCAAGCTCCCTCCTCACCAGGGAGCATGGAGCTAGCTTCCTGGCCAATCGGGAAGCCAGGTAATAACTCGCCCCCCGCCTTCCTGATTGGCCGGGAAGCCAGCTCCATGCTCCCTTGTCCCTTGGCGACGAGGGAGCATTAAGCTGGCTTCCTGGACAATCAGGAAGCCGGGCGTCGAGTTATTATCCACCCCTCGGCTTCCTGATTGGCCAGAAATACATCCTCACGGTTAATCAGGAAGCTGGGTGCCGTGTAATGAGTCACTACCTGGCTACCTGATTGGTTGGGAAGCTGTCCAATCAGGAAGCCAGGCGGTGAGTCATTACCCACCTCCTGGCTTCCGGATTGAACAGAAAGCCGGCTCCATGCTTCCTCGTCACCTGGCGATGAGGGAGCATGGGGATGGCTTCCCAGCTAATCAGGAACTTCCTTATTGGGACTTCCGGTATCAGTTTTCGATGTCGGCAAGTATCCAAAAAACAGTATCCCTAGCTCTAACCTCTCCAACATACCCCACCAATCTCCACTGTAGTGAAGAGAAAGTGCCACAAGACGAATTTCCAGAAAACATACTTGCAGGAGTGTCAGATTCTTGGTTCCACTCTGCACTTCTATCTGCCAGCCTGCAACACACTACGGGAGGGAAATTTAACTATGCCTATCTCTAGTCAAAATTAAACCTCTCTTTTATCCGTGCCTCCCACCTATTCACCAGTTTTCTTTTGCAAAATAAAAGTTTAAAACAGCACCTTATCACCTAAGTTCGTTTTTACTTGTACCTAACCAGCTCCTCTTTGGGAGGCCAACTATGCCTGGGCTAACCTGTCCCCTCGTCATGAAGTCATCACACTGCTGCAGTCTTTTGTGGCCTTAGGAGACCTCATCAATGCAAAGCCAATAGGAAATCACCACACACCTTTAATAACATAGTCATCGAAAACTGATGTATCATTTGGAGTGATACTTCAAACCATTTTAATTTGTTTATCTATGAGAAACAGTGAAATGATATTCAGTTTGCTTCTTTTTTTTTTTAAGACTTTGTAGCTAGTTGTTTTACTTAATTTGCAAGCACCTGAAACGCTATTGAAATGACCCTTAACAAGATGAGAGTATGATTACATTTGAAATTACGCTTAATGCCTATACAGTAATTAATTGAAACTGAGGCATCGTCTAAGTGAACTGTAGTCATTTCTCCGTAAAATAGTGTCAGCCTGTATGCGTTTAGATAAGCCATCATTTTAACAACGTTCTGAACAGCAGCTCAGCCGGAGACCGGGATTGGCTCATTGCTGCTGAGCAGACCACAATAAGAGCAAGCCTATTAGATCTGCAAGACCTATGACTGAGGCTATTGACAAAAGCAATGTGTTGCTACAAATCCAATCAATAAATCACTGAAAGGATGATTATTTCTACAAACTGAAGGTGGCTGAGGGTCACTTCTTTCAAGCAGAACAAAACTTGTTAATTTAATCTAACGGTCCTTCCAGTAAACCAAACAAGAATTCAATCAGTGTCTGAAGATGGGGGAGCAGTTCAGAAAATTGAAGGATCACTGTATTAACGGCAGGAAAAAAAAAAAGTTATTAAACAGCTTTCTAGCAGTGTAGAAACGTCATGTTGTCTGCGCTCTTAACTCCTACGTAGAACTGAAACTCTTAAAGGAAAAGTCTGGTCTAAATAAAATTGTTTCTAATAGAAATGCTAGTGGGATCTCTACAATATAATTAGCAGTATGAAACTCAGCTGATCTCCTAAACCAGAAAGCTACATTAAATGTGTTGTCTGTCTGTGCCCACACCAAAATGAGATAACCGGAAGTGAAGGAGAGACCAGGTCTGGGTCATGTCATCTGGCACCAGCCCATATGGTTCTTCTGCATGTGTCAAGTGCAACTTTGGCTTTTTACATCATCCATGACATAGCAACCAAAAGGAGTTAAAAGGAGAGACAAGCTCTGGGTCATGTTATCCGCCACCAGCGCATATAGTTCCTTTCCACGTGTGAAGTGCAACTTTGGCATCTTACATCATTCACGGCACAGCGACCAAAAAGAGTTAAAAAATATTATATATATATTAAAAGTTAGTCATCCAATTTTATAACACACAAGGTTTCCCTCGTTTTCCTCTGCTCTCATACCTTGTCCATTGCCTCTACTGAAAGGTCTGTCACAGCTTGAGGTCAAATTATAGTTATCTTGTTTAATGGAATCTAACATCTCCAACCAAGTCTTTAAGTATACTGCATTGGAAGGTTTCTCTGTGGCTTTGAAGTGGTGTTTCTATAAGAATGCCAGGACAATATTTCTTCTGAAAAAGCTAGCAATTGAGCAATTCACTTAAAGTGAACTAGAATCAGACACATGTTCTCATGTTAGGTGTGTAACACTTTCCGGTATTTATTACCTTACAGAGATCACAGTACTCCCTATGACAACGCTTTCATCTGCTTTACTTTACAGAAGGAGGGTGCCATCTTTGTGAATGTATCATCAAGTCTAAAGGTGCCCATACACCTTACAACCATCGCACAACTTTCATCGTGCAATGGTTGTAAGGTAATTAAATATTCGTACGATCTGCCCATCTTGGACAGGCAGATCGTACTTGCGATCATCGCAAGCCCTCCCTGTCGAGGGAAGGGCTTCCGATGATTGCAGTGAGGAGCGGGCAGTGTGCGCTTGCGCACACTGGCCCGTTCGGCATTTGTCTTCCGAGAACGCCACTAACCCGCCGAAAATCATACGATTCTCGGCGGGTTTTCAGGCATGCTCGGGAGACAAAAGACGTGCGACCGCACAGTAGAAACGGTTGCACGCCTTCCATACACCTGCCGATTATCGTACGGTCGCGGGATCAACCGCGATTATCGTACGATAATCGGCAGCAGTATGGGCACCTTAAGCATCTACTTCCTGGACTGAGATGCTACCAAACAACCAGCAGTACACTTTGGGTTCCATTTATGAAAAAGTCAAATAGCTATTCATCCAGTAAAACTACATGTACATGTGTTCTATGCGAATTAACCAGCTGTTGTGTGAATGGGGCTCAATCTTATATATTTCTAAGGTATTGCTTCTTCTGGTCTAATGTTGTAATGCTGTTGTTTTAGGCTATTCTCTAATAATCAAATGCTCTTGCGGTATTAGGGGATGCAAGATTTGCCATGTGAAAGACGACTTTTACCTTTGGCAATATGTTTTCACCCCAAAAGTTTTTAAAGGCCCTCGTCCCTGTGAACATGCACATCCTAATGCAAATAGTCGTCGGGTGTGCCTATGTTTGAAAACAACGATTGCACCACACAAGTTAGGCATCGCTGCACGTGCCAGAATAAGTGTAATAATTCTAGGACTAATATTCATGTTATGAATGAATGTTAACTCTAAACTGATGGCCTCCACAGGCTTTTAAAATGTCACCTATGTCCAATTTGAGGTACTGTGTATTTTTTGCTGTTTCACGGGAGCACGCAATTTTTAACTTGGGCATGTTGGGTATCTATTTAATTGGGACAAGGGGAGGCCAATATGTTCTTACGCTCAGCATGATCTAAATGTGCTAGGGATCTGAAATTTTGTAGGTTTATAGGTGTGGACATCTTCGAAATATGCATGCCATTTTTTGTTTTTGTAGGTCGTAGTGAATTATAGTTAGAGCCAAGAGAAATGGCGTAGGTGTCATGCCGGACAAAGTTGAATACCGTGCGTTGCTGCTAACTGACATCATTGTTTGGGGGTTTGAAGCGGTTTCTTCAGATTTGGAAACAGGAAGACCGAAGGTGCCAGGTCAGGTGAGTAAGGTGGATGGGGCAGAGATTCATAGCCACAATCGCGAACAAAAGTGACAGTTTCTGCAGCTCGATGTGCAGGTGCATTGTCAGTTAGCAGCAACACACGGCTCAGGATTCAACTTTGTCCGGCATGACACCTACGCCATTTCTCTTGGCTCTAACTATAATTCACCACGACCTACAAAAACAACAATTGGCATGCATATTACTAAGATATCCACCTATAAACCTGCAAAATGTAAGATCCTTAGCACATCTAGGTCATGGTGAGGGTAAGAACTTATTGGTCTCCCCTCGTATAACCACATCTTTTATATTTTCTACAAAGTGGGTATTATATTGTGTTTTTGTGCACTAAAATTAACTAAAAATAAACACGAGTGTGTTTTTTGATGACATTTTTGGTTTGATAAAGAGTTACGCTAATATCATGTGACATCATTTGCAACTGCTGCCATTTTGTTCAACAAGATCTCTGCTTTTAGGAAAAATATAATTCGGAGGGTTTAAGTAATAAAAAAAAAAAAATTAGTCCCTATCTATCCAAGACTACTGTGTACACCGGGGGGACATCCTGTTAAAGCAAGCAGAAAAACAACAGATTTACTGGCAGGATCAACGGGTAATAAAACGGTTAAATGTTAAATAGCCATGTTAATGCCGGTGACAGACCACCTCACATGTCACTTTTTATTTTGCCCACAGGTACACTTTAATAAAAGTAACCCAAGCTGCAATCACAAGCAGCTCAGCATTAATCTGCCATTTGCAACAGATGAAAACCCACATTTATCGAAACATCTTACTACCGAAACAAATGTACTGTATGACAAATCCTCTTCTTAAGATTTTATTAAAGCTGCCCTAATGTCGCTGTTTGCTGCAGATTAGAACAACTTAAAAAGGCAGCAGTATCAGTGAGATCTCTCAGACTGACTACAAGTCTTACCTTGGCACTGATGAAATTCCTACCCATTGTCACAGAAATATAGCCCTCGCCACTACGTTCCCTGAAGGCCAGCCATGTCTCATCTCTCCCAAGGCATACACATATTTGTTATTATGGACCTAATAAGTTGTAAATGTAAATGGTTAACCGATGCATTGGGGCTACCTGTGCACTGCAAGGGTTAATTCCTCATTTTGGTCTAGGGGGCTCAAATAAAAAAACTCACGTAATCCTCGGTCCCGCCTGGGTGCTAGACTGATGCCCACAGCCTATTCTCCCCTGGGCTTTGGCGGTTTTACGCCCAATGGCATAATCGCGTCTAATGCAGTCCATTGATTTGCATTAGATGTGAGGACACCTGAGACTGCAGCCAGAGCAGAGAGGTGAATGCTGAGTGCTACAGGACTGAGGATCAGGTGAGTATATCCTCTTTTCCAGCTTCTACACAAAAATGAGCAGTTAACTTTTTGCATACCTGGAGTTATTCTTCAATTGGTAAACCTGGCTGATATACTCGCCTGATCTTTGATCCAGCCAGGCTGCTAGATCGGTCCCCACAGCCTTTTTTTCCCCCGGGCTCCAATTGTCTAAGGACTGCTGACATCATCATGTCTAATGCAGGTCCACTGGCTTGCATTAGATGTGGGGACGCCGAGGGACATTCCACCGCCGGAGGGGAGGAAATATGAGTGCTGATTGCTGTAGGACTGAGGATCGGGCAAGTATATCTGCTTTATTTGAGCCCCCTAGGCAAAACGAGCACTTAACCGTTGCAGTGCCGGGGAAAGGTTTTTAAATTCCTGAAGTTCTTCTTTAAGACATAATTTCATTGACGTGACCCCAAAGATTGCTTTTGCTTTATGAACCAATGTGAAGCCTGTGATGGTGAAAAGAGAAACTATTAGGAAGTTTGCCATAAACTTACACAATAGAGGTAATGTAGGGAATAGAGGCACCTATGCAGTTTGGACAGCGTGACTCCCCGCCATTCTTACCCTGATATAAAACTGATTACAGAACACCGTCTCAAATTTTCTCGTATAGCTTCTATGGTCATTGCAAACCTCGCAGGATGTCTGCTGGGAAACAACTGTGTGAACCTCTCCAGTGTACAGTTACAGAAATGGACTGAAGTTAGTTGGAAATGTCTGGCTGCAATCTCAGGGGAGGACGTCTGTGACGACTGAATAGAACACGAGGACAGAATTAGTTCAGGAGTTTAAAAACTACAAACAACTGAATTTATTTTCTTTTACTGCATAGTCTCTTAAAGGGACACCGTTACATGAAAAACCTAATTTTCATTAAATGCCATTTGCATTTTCAGTTGAGAATAGCAGTTGATCTCTTGTGACCTTGTAGAAACGCATTCTTGATGTGAGGCATTTCACAAACTCTTATTCCCTAATTCCATGGATATGTCTGATGTTCAGATGTTGTCAAGGGACAAGGGGTGCCCGCTTACCTGGGGTCCGGCAGGCATGGCGGATATTGTAGGGTCCTTCTCGGGGTGATTTGGTGCCCGGCGGCGGGTTGCGGGTGTGTGCATGTGACGTGCATGTGCACGTGACGCTGCCTTCACCTCGGGTGCTGATCATTGCCAGGGAGGGCCTTTGCAAGCATACCTTCTTTCCCAGGCTTCCTTGTTGTCCAGACAATGGGGGCGTATCTGACCCCAGCTGGGTTTAAATTCCAGCCAGAGCCAAGACTTGTTGCCAAATTATTCTGCGATACCGAAACCAGCTGCGAAGCCTCATTTGCTGTTTCCTGCCTTCCTTCCCCGCTATTTGGATCTCCTGGTTATTGACCCCCTGGCTTGTCTCCCCGGTTATAATACTCGCTGCCTGCCTCGACCGGGACTGTACTCTGATGACGCTTTTTGGATCATCCTATCTTGTACCTCAGCCTGGACTCTCCTTCTGGTAGTGTTCCCTGATATTGGGTTCCACTCCAGCAAACAGGGGGACTTCACTCCCTCCCTAACAGATGTACAGATGCTCCCTTTACGCCAGCTTCAAAATCGTGCTTTGACGTAATACACTGTAAAACATTTGTTTTACTGCAAGTTACTACAAAAAACATTTGCGGGCAGTACTATGTGCATTGCATTGGCATTCATTTAGACTCGCATATGGCAACTGCCAACACACTTGTGCTATAGTGCAGCACAACACAAAAGGGGCTGATGTATAAAACTTCTGCACAGTGCACAGCTGGGTTAATGCCGTTCGAAATGCATTTTGGCCACTAGATGGAGCCAAGAAGCATAGGAATTTCCTATGTACAGAACCCTGCAGGCCCCTCCCACCAGCCATGACCGGACTGCATTGCATAGAGAAACACCCAATGGTAACATCATTGGGTCTAATATAAGGTATGTCATGAATTGGCAATTGGAGCTGCACACTATGCAGAGTAAGTGTAGCTTTACACTGTGGTTAAGACCCATTTAACCAAGCCCCTGTTCTGAATTTTCCATTCATTTTTAAACAAAAAGAGGGTTCAGCACAGATACACCCTAGCATTAGTGGCATATTAAGGGCATGGTACATATCCAACTTTATCTGGTTGCCCCTTGAAAGGGGGTCAGCTCCGTGGGTCAGCGAAAGTTTACTGACCCATGGCGATAGCCGACTTTTATTTGCTCTGGCAGGCGTCCCACTGAGCTTCTGGCCACCAGTGACATCACTGGTGGCCAGGAGCTGGACGGACGGCATAGACACATTTTAAATTACATACCCCTCCCCCTAGCATGCTCACTTAATTTGATTCTCCATAGAAATATATGAGAAATTCACTGCATGCTGAACTAAGTAACTCAGCTCAAAAGATCGTTCAGCCTGTTATGCCATGTCAGTGGTAAGAAATCTATCCAGTGGGGTTCTAAGAAGCAGTGAAGACCAGACAGGGGATCAAAATATGCCCAACCCTACCCAAAATAAAGAGATTTTTGGCAGAGTTGCTCTTTTGACTCATATGTTATTGCACAGGACACGTGTTAAATACAGTAGACAAGCTTGTCTGGTTAGCAACTGAAAATTTCTTACTATAACCTTATTACATCGTGGACTCAAAGCTGTGCAGAAAGAAGTGGCGTGCCCCTAGCATACTATTGGCTGTAAAAGTGGGCAGCACTTAGGGGGGAATTATTATAAGATAAGCTATACAATTGTCTTCTAAAATTATTTAAAGTGCAATTTAAGCTGAATTTTGTTTTTTCTTCGTTTTGGATGGAGTGGAGTGGGATTAGAACAACTGTCATGTTTTGTATTGCTGTGTGTGTCCCTGTTAAGGAGATTTACCCTCTCTATGTTGTCCTGTGACCGTCATGACTGAGATGAAAAGCCAAAGAAAATCCCAAATTTTGGGTAGTCACCAGAACAGGAAAAGATGAAAAAACTTTCAATAGGTACACTAGCTCCAGTGATCTTGTTGACCACCAGTGATTTAGCTCTATTTGGAGGGATTTCGTCTTACTTTCTACTGTGGCTATCGGACAGGTAGTGAAGGCAAATCTCACCCAATGAGACGCTGATGGACAAGGCATATAGTCCTCCCTTACTCTATCCAAAACTACAAAAAGTTTTGGCTTCAGTTCTACTTGAATATAAAATGCTGGGGTTAAAGTACAATTAAACCTTTGTTGGGTTTTGTTTGCATATATTTACTGCTAGCAAGCAATAGATATATGCAAAAACATTTAATAAAAAAAAGTTACCAAATAGGTAAAAACGTACCTGTGTCTACGCTGCTCGCTCCTGTCTGAAGATTCTACAACGGTCGTAAAGGATGATGGGGCGGGCGCTTTTGCAGCAGTGATTTCAGCCAGTAGAAGAGGAGAGACACAGGGTAAATCAATGCACGCAGCTGGCAGTGTGCACACGGACAGACACCGTGGGACTCGAGGAGTCAGCGTCGGATGAGAGACCAGCACCAGCGCTGGAGGGACTTCTGAAAACTACTGGAAAGAAGATGATCGGATCAAGAGGCAGCATTTAAGATAAGTCCCCAAAACAGTATTGGAGTGGTGGGGGTGGAATGTGACTTTAATGTCACTTTAAGCTCTGTTGCCATATTAAGAAATTTAAAAAAAAAGAGCTCTCTTCTAAAGAATAGTAATATCTATCTTTCCTACCACCGGATCCCCGTTGGTGGATGGAACCACAGCATGTATTGGGGGCCCAGGCTTTAGACACTCCTGAAGTATGTCAAATGCTGAACATTCTTCAGCCAGAGTAGATCTTCAGAGGCATGGTCGGCAAGACAGGTAAGTATGAATAATCTTCCAAAAACAAAGTCATGTAACAAGAGGCTGCAAACCCTCCCAAAACCACTGCTAAACGTCTGTAATTTGTTGATTAAGTTTCTTGGCTCTGGTGTTTCTCTTATAAGGAAAGAAAAAAAATATATAATAAATAATATAAACTGACAAATGTTTATACCAAAGAGGACTGTTAGGACGTCTAAAAGAAGAAATAAGTCGCGCATTTTCCACTAGCTCTCTGTTTAATAGACCAAATTGAAGCCGCGGTACGTTCTCAGTACTCTTCGCCGCGCTTGTTTAATGAAAATGAAAAAGTAGTGTTCGCTCAACCTAAAGGCGCAGTCAATTGTTATATTTTATTAATAGAAACATTTTCTGGGCTGCCGTTTTCTCTGAACAGTATATGCATAATTAATTTACTGCATGCCCGACACATGAATATTTCACAGGTTTTAGGACTGATTGCAAAATGTTTTTCTTTCCTTTTTCTCCGTTTAGAATATGTCTGATATGTAAATGATGAATGGCACCCTCTTTGGGGGTTCTCCTGATAAAACCCAAGATGTATAGTGCTTATGGTAGCAGATGGACAGACAACAGATATAGAAGATGATATAGCAAGATAAAGGGGGTTATTCACTATGGAGCCGAAGGATATAGTCGTAGCTTCGACTGATCCTTCAACGCTCTTCGGCCGCCTCTGCCCTTCGGTTCATTCGTACCGAAGGGGTGCTGTACTGGCTATTTACTGTAGCCTGTACAGCAGCCGAGCCGAAGGCATATGCTTCGGCTCGACTGACAGCCAAAGCGCGGAGAAAGGTCGACCTCACGCAAATGACAGCTGGGCGGAGCAAGCTGTGATATCATGGCTCGCTCCGCCAAGTTGTAATGACAGATCATCGCCCCCAAATGATCTGGAGACGCTCATCTTTTATTAAACAACTGGGCGGAGCTGTCCATGATGTCACTGCTGGCTCTGCCCAGTTGTTATTCACTGGCCCGGGACCTGCTAGAAGACTCTGGCAGTTGCTGGCCAATAGGAAACAGTCGGGCGAGCTAGCTGTCAATGCTAGAACCGAATGCCGCTATTCACTCACTGTCGTTCGGCCCCTATGAGAATAGGGGCGAACGGCAGTGAGTGAGCTGCCGGAGCTCCGGCTCAGCCGATCCAGATGTTGAGTCGAAATCAGCCACACAACCCAGAAGTGAATAGTGTTCGGTTCACTTCACTTTGGCTGGGTTATTCACTTGGCTTGCGGCAGCTTTGTGAATAACCCAAAAAATCTATGCTAGCACTCCAAACTTTGGATACTAAAAGGAAACACAAACAGGGGGCTCCTTTCCTAGTGCATAAGAGTAATTGATAAGAGTAATACTCACAAAAGTGAATAGCAGTGGGCGGAGAGCTTTTGCGGACAACTTGGCCGGCCTGTTAGACACTTCCCAAGTTGTTTAATCATGTGCTGACGATAATATGGAGGCTCTGCTGATTGGCTGATGGCTTTGATTTAATGCATTGAATGGGGAGGAGGTCATATTCTGATGGAGGGGGGCGTGATCCCGGAAACGCATCATCACAGGCATCCCTTGCTGGCACACAGGAACGTCTGTGCAGCTGACATTTACTTTTATCCTGGTTTGATGTTAGAGCTCCATGCTCTGTCATATAAGGCTCCATTTCTATTCACTTTTGTGAGTATTACTCTTATCAATTGTTTTAAACTTTAATAAATTTGTCTGCACTAGGAAAGGTGCCCCCTGTTTGCGTTTTCTTTCTAGATCTTGCAGTCTCCCTGGCTGGAGTGGGGCAGCGACCTGCAGAACTCGTATCATTAACCCTTCAGTTGAGCGGTCCGCTCTGGCGCTTTTTGTTTTCATTTGGATACTAAAAGGACTAAACATTTTTTTTTTAGTATGGTGCCAGATTATAGTGAGATTCACACTCTCTGTTTTTTCCTGGTGACAAATTTCACTGAGAATAAAAGTCTGAATAGTCACTGCAACTGGAAAAGTGGGGAAATCATCCAATGGGAACACTTGTCTTGGTGACGACTGTCTAAAAAATGATTTCCTCTCAATGTGGAGAGATCTCCTGTTATCTCTCGAGAAAGAAAGTGAAGGCAAATCTACCCAACGGGACAGAAAGAAAAAAAAAATCAACCATTCCTTACTCTAACTAAAGCGAAAAAAAAGGTTTTGGCTTTAGACCTACTTTAAAGATTTAACCAATAGATAACTAATTTCCTCAAAGGCTCCTACTGCTTAAGATGATTGATTTATAATGTATTATTTACATGTGATTGAAAATCCCCATTTTCAGCTGCAATTTCTCTGGTGTCCTAACTCTAATCCTTCTTAGCCCATGCTTAATTAATCATGATAAAATGATAATTGGTTACTGCAGAAACCTTTGTAATTGTGGTAGGCCTGCTAGAACTCCTAATGCTGCTCATATAAGTGAGTAAATGATCTTGGCTTGCATGGTACTGACATTCTAAAAGTTCATTTTTGAGTTCGAAAAAAAGTGAAACGTCATTCTATTGTTGCTTTGCAAAATAAAGGTCATTTATTGCATCCTATTGTAAAGTAACTGAACATTTCGTACAAAGATGTCCACTGCTATATTCAGAGGGGAATTAGACCCAACTGGGACAGAAAGAAAACGTGGAAGGCCTAGATACCCAACTGGACAAAAAGATATGCATGTCATAAGCTGCAGTTTGCGAAACAGATACTTAAAGACTTGAGTTGGCTGCTTCCTTAAAGTAGAATTTCTCCTTCCTCCCGTTCCTCCATTATGAGAGGAAGAGGAGTGCTATCAAATGTAAACACTAGGAGTGTTTATGTTTGTGAACGCTGTGAGTGGCCTTCACAAACCACTGAGCTACCCTGATTAGTTCTCTGCCTGCATAGTTCCAAGGATCCTGTTGACCACCAGAGATTTGCTTTCTTGAATGAACAGGGATTTCCCTCACTTTGGAGGGATTTTTTATCACTTCTTGTTGTGGCTATCAGACAGGAAGTGAACACTGGCAGAACAAAGATAGACATCCCAAATAATGCAGTGTGGGGAATAAGGGGGTAGGTTTCGGGGGGTGGCGGCTGGCAGAAAATATAATGTGCATAAAAGGAGAGGTGCAAGAGAGTGCAGTGCAGACAGTATGGGAAGAGCTGAAACAGAGCTTAGTGCAAACCCTGGGTAGAGATGCAATGCAGGGGAGGGAAGAGTGTGTTGTGAAGGTAATAATGTATGCTGGGGATGCAGCCTGTGGCCATTTGCTTTGTGATTGGCCAGGAGGAGATGGAGGCGGAGATACATCTGCAGACAGAGCGGGCATAGAAGTACACCGGGAGCTGGACTTCCCCCCATGTATATACCTAACGATTTGTGGGGAAGGTGGTAGCACTGAATATGGCAGGTGGGATTTTAGAAAAAGCAATGTATAACATAGTGAACTCCAGGAAGATTGTTGTGCCCACAGTTGAGATTTAAAGGTTGAGACAACTAGAAGAATGACACAAGATAATTTTTTTCTAAAATTAAAGGTTTTCATGCTGCAAAGGGCCAGGTTTCAACCCCAGGCTACCTCCCCAGGCATAGGATGTCTCTGCATACCATCACCAACATAACAATATATAAACACTTGAAGTTTCTAAAACAGATCTGGGTTCCATGTCTCAGATGTCCCTCCAAATGAGGAGCAGTCAGGAGCCATGCAAATAGTGCAAAAAAGTATATCATCTATAGGCAGCAATACCTTCATTTTTAAGATGTTGACAACACATTTTGGGGGTTGCCAAACTAATAGAAAGTAATTTCTAACTGACTGCTAAAGGTTACAACAAACCTTAGCGTTCTGCACTGGTTATAACAACTCGAATAAGACACAACACGTTGCAGGATTTGGGATTGGCACATTTAATACCAGTAAGAACGGCCTCTAATTTCACTGAATCATAGACCTCAGCACTGCCCATAATTCTTGCGGATGGTAAAAGCTCTCAAGGCAGCTTTATAATTGTTGCACTGATGATTCACGGCACATATAAACGGGAAAATAATCATTTTGCTAGCACTTATCGGCTAAGAACGGAACATGGAGCTGGTCCTATTTAGAGAGATAAGCTACTTTGCAGCTGCAATTTGTTGTTTCAGCATTTTATTTCAAACACACAAATAGATGAAGCTGTGCCGTTGTCATGCTGTATATCAGCTCAGCCACAATACTATATAAAAGTAAGAGCCGCTATACAAGGAAAAAAGCATAGACAAGAAGGGAACTGGAGCTACAAATATGGCTGTTGAATGCTCACCCTGACTAGCTATACTTTGTAAGATTTTTACTGATCATGTGTCAAATAAGTCTACCGGAACATGTGATCATGCTTTTCATCAGTAGCAGTCAACGCCCATTGCAAATCCTATGAGAAAACATCATGCCATCTGTGAGGAAGCTGAAGCTCGGGTGTCATTGGACCTTCTGACAGGATAATGATCCCATGCATACCACAAATTCCACCAAGGTTTGGCTGCAGAAGAAGTCCTGGAAGATTCTACAGCGGCCATCACAGTCACCTGACTTGAACCCCATAGAAAATCTCTGGTGGGATTTGAAGAAGGCGGTTGCAGCACGCAACGCAAGAATATTAGTGAACTGGAGGCCATTGCTCATAAGGAATGAGTTAGGATTCCTCAGGAACGCTGTCAGAAGCTGGTGCCACGCTATGCAGCTCGTTTGCAGCAGCTCAATATAACTAAAGGGTGCTTTAAGTACTAAAGATGCTTACCGTGAGGAGGTTGAATCATTTTGAGATGGCAGAAGTCATTAAAAGTTGCATTTGCAGCTACATTTTGGGAAACCACTCAAAAACATGTGTTGTGTTGACCTATTTCAATTGCTTTTGTTTGATTTGTTCATTGCAAACAGCTGAAAGTCTGTAAATGTTGCCAATAAACCTGCTTTGTAATGGGAATTGAATAAATATATATAATATACATACATATATATATATATATATATACATACATATATATACATATACATACATACATACATACCACACACTTTTGTAATTTATGTGGAGCCATTTTTTCTGTCTGCAATCAATTTGTGTTTGTGCTAAATTAGTGCTATTAATTAATACCATGTATAGGTTGTGGCAGATGCTAATTACTGCTGTGCGCTGCCTGTGTCTGGTCCATGAAATATTTATGTCCCTCTTCAAATCCCTATAGGAAGAAGATGTATGTGATGTATTGCTGAGTAGTATAAAACAGCATGATTCTCGCAGTAACCCTTTTTCAGTTCATCTTAATTTATCAGGTTGAACAAAAATATGTGCCAGCATGCAGCCAAGCCATAGCAGTCCTCTAACCAGAACTAACCCTGAACTAACACTGTGACCCTCATGAGATGGTCATTATACAAAAGGACTGACTTTATTATGTTACAGCTACCAATAATTCGCAATCTTCCCAGGAATATGAGAGTGCTAGCACATCACATTCCAAAGGAGGAAACCGGGGTGGATTTAATAAAGGATGGGTCAACAATTAAAGTGAATGAATGCAAGGCAAAGAAACATTCACTTAAAGTAATACTAAACTCTCAATTTGTTTCCCCCACCGTTGTATATATATAACTGACATATGAAACACAACAAGTGAAGCTCCTACTAGTCCATGGGCTTTGAGAATAAGTGGCCACATGCCGGAATACTTCTGCATGCCTTTATTTTTTAGCGGCATGGGGCAGTAATATGCAGTCCACTTTTTTTGCAGGTAGGTTTCTTGAGATTAGTTTTTTTTTTAATTAAGCCTGCCAAAAACCAGAATTGAGCAAGTATTTTTTTGGGGGGGTCCATTAACAATTGCTCTACTGTATTTTCAATATTGAATTAAACTCAGTCATGCTCTCCGACTAATACATTTGATTGAATTGTGATTGCACAGAACCGGGATAGATAAAACAAATGTTATATGTGACCTGCTGTATAGGAACCATATAGATTGATGATTCCTCAATCATTGCTTATCACAGATTGGGCAGAATAGAGAGATCCCATGCACTAGCCTACATTAAGAGAACATTAAAATGATATACGGTATCTTGTGTTTGAATATCTGGACATTGTTTATACTGTACATGTAAAGTAGTAGTCAGTATATTATATGGTATGATTATTATTCTAGTAATAGGAAGAGTATTATTATTACTATTAATAATAATAACAATAATAATATTACAATAGTAGTCAGAATATTTATATTATTTCCACATGCCTTTCTTACACTATAAGGCCAAAGGTTTGTAGACACCTATATTAGCTTATTGGACATCCCATTCCATAACTATGGGCATTAATATGAAGCTGCCTTAAGCACCAACTTAAGAAACACAGCTACCACCTTTTGTACCAGTTGCCGGTCCCTTTTAGATTGTAACCTCTCACAGGCAGGGCCCTCCTTACCATTCTGTCTTGATTTGTAATGTCTTCCTTATATTGAAAATCGCTGCACAAACTGTTGGCGCTATATAAATCCTGTATAAAAGTAATAATAATGATAATAGTAAAAATAATAATGATAATAATAAGAATAATTGCTGGTAAAAGCATTATGTATTATACATGTTCACTTAGTGTTTTTCCTTTCCATAAATAACTGTATTTTCATTTTTAATGTGACTTTATATTTGCTAGAGAATTCAATCACTCCAGGAAGAGTAGATTTCCTAGCACAGTTCTCCCTCCCTCCTGCCACGTCATGACCCTTTCCTCTTCTAGTAGTGTAGAATTGCTGTCTATGCTGGGCCAGCTCCTGTGCCCCTCCTCTCACCTCCCTGCCTAATCGTGACAGCTGGGGGAGAAATAAAGAAAAATACTACAACATGTCACTTGAGTGAGAGATCTGAGTCTGCTGAGGCTCCTGAAATCACATCCAAGATGGCTGCCCCCCCCCCCAGGCGCAGGATGTTTACAGGAGTGAGGCTTTCACGGGTAAATAATGCATAAAATACATTAAATGCAGATCTCATTTTATGAGAAGATTGTTGTTAAAATGAGTAGTTTAGCAAAAGGGTCTCTTTAAGGAGAGACTAATTTATGAAATTAAAAACCTTCAACAGCCAAATATAGTCCAATCTGGTTCCCAGCAAGGCCAAGGGTACCACTACGTAATTGGAAATCTAAAAAAGAAACAGATCCAGCTGTATTGCTTTGTATAGAACTGTGGAGCAAAGAGCCTATTCAAATCTTCTTTTCCTATAATGGGACTATAAACGGGAAATATTTGTGCAATGAACACTTTCTACTTTGAGGCACAACACTCGTTTTTTTTTTTCTATTCCCACTTTAAATGCTGCACCATTTACTCTGATTGTATTTTTTTAAATCTGGAATTTATTTACAGTTTTAATAAAGCGAGTTTTAATTGCGCCGTGTTGGCGATAACGATAGCGGGGTCTTCACAAGCTTGGGTCGGAGAAAACAAGCATCCGTTTAATGGGCCCGGCATTGGAGAGGGAAGATAAGGGACAGAGAGAGGGAGAGGTGATAAGGGATAGAGATATTTAAACAAGCAGAATAAAGGGAGAAACATGAGTAAGTGGTGATGCCAACATGGAGGCGCATACCGCATAAACGCAAGAAAATGAATTACTTCCGCAGAGGTTCTTGTATACACATGCGTGGAAAGTCGGTGGCAGTACATATCTGGGCAGTGCAGAGATATGGTTTGTGCTTCGTCCACTATATATATTCTGCACCTACCAATGGACATGGAAGTACCAAGCATTAAAGGGAACTAGTTATGATTGGCTTGTGCAAGATTCCATATATTCAACTATATTGAATTTGCATTCATTTTATCCCGCTCCCAACAACCATATCCATCTAGAAGTTTGTAAACTTACTTATTGAAGATGCACATGGGGTGTACTTGCTCAATGCACTGATGCCATTTCACTCAGCCCTGTGAATACCGAGTTCCTTCCTTGACCTTCCTTGCTCTCTTACAAAGCCACCTTCTGAACTTCAACATCTGTACAATGCAACATCATCACTGCTTGCTGGAAGCAATGCATGATGGGCTAGGTCACCTTGAGAAATTAAGATTGAATCGCATCAAGCAGCAGGGAGAGAGACACAAAGCACGCTGGAATCTAGGAAGTTGATGGAAGTGATGAGCATATGGAAGGCAGCACTCATTTTATAAAGGGGATTTAAGTAAGCTTTGATTGTATTATCAAAAACAACTCTAATATGTATGCTGATGTTATAACAGGATAGTGTATGCTGTGAACTTAGAACTCAACTTAAAAAAGAACTATGAGGTAAACTTTTTATTCCATAGTTCTGTTTAGGGTCACGGGAAGACATTTACACTACTAACCTCCTCCTGTGACCCATAGCTCAGTATATAGGAATCTATTACCCGCTATATACTGAGAGTGCCGCAGATGGGACAGATCCCGACAATACTGTCGAGATCCACCCAGCTGCGTGAGTGACAGCGGGCTCAGCCTGTCTAGAGGCAGAGCCAGCTGTGCCCGCCCACTCAGCGGTGGAGGATCGGAGAGGGGAATCCCTGCAGGGAGCCTTGACTGACTGTCACCGATCTCTGCAGGGAGATGATCGGGAAGTGAGCGAGCGACGTTATGTGTTCGCTCACTTCCCGACGTGTGACAGTTTCATTGTCACACGTTGGCTCTAACAATGAGGGTGAGTGAAAATCACTCACCTCGTAGTTTTCCTTTAAACAACTTAAACTTAAAGCTGAAGTTGCTTCTGCTTATATTTTGCCTTCCCGGTACCCGCTAGGTATGCCTCCGTCCCATGTGATGGTCTAGATGGGCCCCTAGAATCAGACGGTGCCTTCTAAGATGTCGGAGGAAATTTTTTTCTGGCAGGAAGAACTCTGGGTAGAAATATTCTTTACCCTTGCAGTGGGGCCCCCTTCGCACTGCAAGGATTAAGTGCTCGTTTTCGTCTAGTTCATTTTTTCTGAACGTCCGTTCCATTTTCTAATACTTATTGGGATCAAATCGATGATCGTTGTCAATTGTAGTCGCAAAAAAAAACCCGAAGGAGCAGGATAAAAATGTTTTCTTAAACTAACAAAATTCTGACAGTGAAGTTGGTTTCCATTCAAGAAACTAAATTCATTTCAGAATTGAATGCTAATACGAGGTGGAATTTCAAACAACATTATCAAGTGTCTGACGGCATTATTGAAAGTACTCACAAGATTTAAAAAACAAAGTTTTTATGAAATTCTTACTGTGTATTACCAGCTTTAGGGTGGCTTCACTCTATGGAGGAGCAATGGAGCTGCCGGTGGACAGCAGCATTGTCACCCTGGGGGGAGGGTAGTGTTAGATCAAATAGCAGATTTAGATGGACTTGACTAATACATTAAATCTGAACGAACACTTTTTAAGCAGTAACTTTTAGGTTAAAGGTTTTATAAATGAATAAAATGTGACCATTGAAGGCACTCGTCAGTGTTAAATGGTTTGTCTATAACCCTCCATCTGCCACATTAAGTGGACAGCTTGGCCTGAAAACAGACTAACTGGCTAAATCTTCAAGGAAAAGTAAAGGGAAACAAAAGCCTAAAAAATAAAACTAATGCAACCACAACATTTAAATACGTACTCCAGGTTGTAGAAAAATGAACCCATGCAGTGGGACGACTCCCACACTGAAAGGGTTAACTGCTCGATTTGTTCTAGGAGGGAAAATTATGCGGCAGTGACCAATCACCTCTTTCTTCCTCCACTCTGGCTGTGGTATGTCCATCAAGGTCATCATGTCTAATAGACCAGTGGTGATGTCACAAGTCCTCAGACCAGGGCTGTAGCTACCATGGGGCGAGTGAGGCACTCACCATGTTGCCATGGCGAGCATGTGTGCCGCCATTCTGGAAGTGGGGCGCATGACGTCACAAACCGCACACGTCTCTTGGGGGGCACAGTTTTTTGTTTTTGCCTCGGGCGCAAAGGGAGCTAGCTACGGCTTTGCCTCAGACCACTGCAGCCTGGGGGAGAAGAGTCTGCAGAGTATCTCTTCTTTATTTTCACCCCTATATCTAAATGTGCAGTTAACCCTTGTAGTGCGGGGGTTGCTCCACTGCCAGGGTTACATTTTCTAAAACTCGGAGTTTAAGGATCGGTAAGCTGCAATACTTCATATGTTTTCCTTTTGGGCTTAGATATGATTTCAGTTTGTTATCTCTTACCTCTGTGACCGTTGTTGTTTTCTTTTCCTTCTCTTGTTAGATCAGCGAAGTTCCCGATCCATAACAGCTGCACAGGTCACACCGTTAGTCATATTAGATTTACAAATCCGCATTCTGGCTCTGTGACATGACCTTTTCTTGTAGTACATGAAAATGTGTAAACGCATAAACACGCTTGACAGCAGCTCCACCATTCCAAAAACCGACTGTGAATTTATTTATGCTTAGAGAAACTTTCTCTTTCAACTTTTTTTTTTTTTTAGTGAACCCAAAATGATGATAGTGGCTATTGAAGCTCAATTGAAGTCTCCTTTATTGTTATAAATTCTTTTTAGAGATTTTGAAAATACATTAATTTGTTCTGTTTTAATGATTTGTTATATTTAACAACACAACTCACACAAAGACTTGCACAATACTACACTATACAACAGGATACTTCAAATACACACCTTTTTATTATAATCTTGTACCCCACATCTTACAATTTGTGACTTAGTTATTTTTTTAATGCTTTTAAACACCTTTTTCTGTTGGTGATAATGCTGTGTCCCTGCTTCCTGGCCTCCCAGTGCAGTACTCTGTGCTTGCAGAGCTGATTAATGGCCACACCCCTCAGCACAAGTGTCCTCACAAAGACTTGTATTACTGAGAAGGGGAGAGAATGTGTCTGACTAGTCCTGTCACTGAATGCTTATTGTTAAGAGCACTGGGTCTAACTCTGCTGCCTATTGAACCTAACAGTCACAAGCAAGGGCATTCATAGCCTTTTTGCTGCCTGAGGCAGTGGGGGGATAGTGCTGGTGGCGCAATCAAATATGGGAGGGGCAGGACATCAGAAGCTGGGCAGGACACCGGTCACAGAGTCCCGCTCAGCAGTTGGCAACCAGTGACGTCACAGGTTGCCAGGAGCCGAGTGGGTTACCGGCCATAACATCCCAGGTTGCTAAGAACTGGGTGGGGAGATGTGTATGGGCCTCACTCATCTCTCCACACCGCTCTTAGCAACCTGGGATGACCTGGCCAGAAAGGGGGCTGCAGGCACACTGCAAACATTGTGCAGCAGAGCAGCTATGCCGCACTGCCTGCCGCCTCCCCCACTTGACAGCCTCAGACTACCTCATTATGGGAACAGCCCTGGTAACAGGAGTAAATTGAGGCTAAGGCTATGAAAATGGAAGTTGTTAGAGCAAGGACTATCTGACTATATCCTTTTTCTATGGTTTCATTTGGGCTTTACATATATTCTAGTTAGAGTTACCTGCCAAGAAACGTATATAACCTGTAGCCTTATCTACCTTTGGAACATCAAATATTATATTGTGCAGAAGAAGGTCCTGCTATATCATTCTATATGGTCACTCATAATTGAACCACTATTCAATGTTTATCCTTACATGTCAGTGGACAGGTGTTTCAAGTTGAAGAGCAAATCTTCTTCCTTCACTGCATGAGTTTATCAACAGAAAGACCTTACTGATCATGTAATATTCTGTTATGGTTAAATTGCTGAGGACCGTTTCTAAAACTTGAAAAAGTGCTAAATATATTTAAATCCACACCCCGCCTTTAAATGCTTAAGAGAAAAAGGGTGCTCCCCATGTCCTACACTAAAACAAAGATGTAGGCTTCATATTTAATAATTCTATATTGTGTAGCCACAAATCTTATGGTTCTGGTCTCATGAAGGCAAGAATAGGCAAACTTATTTTATTTAAAATACTAGGCGATCCTGCCATGAAGTTCTTTCTTCGGGTACTTCCTGTTATGGGTGACAACTCTCTCTTAAATGTGCTCCTGCATTGTCACCCTTTTTTACGTGTGACCCTAGCAGAGACTACAAGCGGCCACTCTGACACGCATTGTGCAGGCATGGTCCACTGTTGTCACCATCAGGAGGCTTGTCCACAGCAATGATGCAAACCAATGCTGGAGTGAGTGCATGTGGACAGAAATGGCTGAAAAAGGAGATGCAACAAAGAATGAAAAAAAGTAAAAACAGTATTTCATGATATAAAATTGGCAATTGCATTTTTCATAGTTGAATCAAGTTTATTTATAACCGACAAGAGGTACAAAGGTACGAGTGATGCAAACAACATAGAACTTTGTATAGAGTATAGAACATCTGGGTGTGTGACACAGGCGTCAACTTCAAACAAGAGTACATCAGTTAAGACATTTCAAAAAGAAAATAATAGAAGTGTAGTACACACAACAAGGACTGTGACGATAATAATATGAAACTCTATTCAGGTAATAGAAAACTTTCCACACCATAGAAAATCTCACCAGGCTGTATTTCTCGTTAAAGAAAGAATAAAGAGAAAGGCGAGCAGAGTTGGGAAGCAAGAAAACAACAAAAGGGGAGGACTAATGGAAAAAAGGGGATATACAAAGAAAAGAAAGGGAAGAAAGAAAAGAGCAGATATGACCCAAGGAGGCCACCGCAAAGCACCAAGAGGTGCAGATCACAGGGGTGAGGGGTTATAAGAATTTGCCTAGTTCATCAGAGGTTGAAAAATGCAACCATAAAGACCATTGAAGAGAAAAAAGCCCCAAAGTGTCTGTGTCAGTAGCAGAGAGTTCTTCCATCCTTATGATATCATTAACATGACTGACCCATAGAGACAGCGGAGGGGTACATGGCTTCTTTTAGAATGGTAGAATAAGATGGCGGGCTGCCGCCAAAAAATAGAGTAGTAAAATCTGTTTTTGACTCTTTCAGGATCCCGGCGGAGGGACAAAAGAGCTAATTCAGGAGATGGCTCCAAATTACATATAGGTGATTATAAATTGCAAAAATGTGTCTCCAGAAAGGGAAAATCAAAGGGTAGTCCCACCATATGTGTAAATAAGTGCCTCTAGATTCTCGGCATAGCCAACAGATATCTGAAGAGTTTGGGAACATACCATTGATAAGAGACAAGATCCCTAGAAAGGATCTTGAAATTCTTCTCCTGGGTGTAACCAGGCACTGGGGATTTATGTGTGAAATGGAAAATGGTATCCCAGTCATCTTCCAATAACGTACAAGAAAGGTCTCTGTAAAACTAGGCCAGCTGCTTATTTTACATGGTGCTTAAAGTAGAATTAAAGCCTGGGCTTTTTTTCTTTTTACCTTAAAGCATTGTGTACATTAAGGTAAAAACCGCCCACTACATTTGTCTCGCCCCACGCCTCCCCACACACACTTTTCTGTCACTGTCGCCGGTCCCAAAGCGATCCTAGGTTCCCCGTTCTTCCTGGTTCTGGGAGAGGGTACTGATGGCAAAGGAGCCATCAATCAAAATGCTGGGAGAGGAGAGGGTGTGGCCTGACACAGGGCTGTGTGTGTCTATGTATGCACACAGCTACTGTGGGCACAGGCATGAGTCCGCACGGGTGCCCCCATAACAGCCACTTAGCTTATGGAGGTACCCGTGCAGGGGATGGGGGGAGAGCGCTGAGGGGGCCCACTAGAAAACGAGGAAGAGAAAACTTTTTAAAGAAGAAAAACAGCATTTTTATATAAAGGTAGGCCTCCTAGTTGTGAAAATAAAAAAAACACTAACCTTTAATGTCATTCACTTAGGGGTCAGATCTACTTTTAAGACCACAGCATCCTGCCAAATATGTTTCCTCAATTTGAGAGCCTCCATTAATTTAAGAGCTGGATGAATCTTGTAGCCCTGTGAACATGGGCACAGAAACCCAATGCTATGAAGGATTACCATGGATTTCTACCTAACAGTATTGTCCCTTTAAGAGATAGATATTAAAAGCCATTAATATACAGGGCAAAGATTTAAAACTCATCTTTCAAGGAGAAAATTCAGATTAAGAATTCATTGGCATTCACAAAGATTAACAGCATTATGCATGAACATTATTCACGACAAGTTCATGAGTTATGGATTAAGGTAGATGATTGCTTGTGTTGACAGAACGTGTAGGGCAGCCACTGTAATTCATATTCCCTGAAAGAAAGAACTTCTCCCAGACACTGTACTTTTACTATTCCTTAAACAATAATATCAGATCTGTTAAAAGATGTCCTTTATCATGTAGGGTGTCTGTTCTTAATGGCACAAAGAAATAAAAATCATATCTATATAACAAAAAGGAAAAAAAAAAAAAGCACCAAAAAAAACCAACTACCACAAATAAATGAATACCAATAATAAAATGAGAAAGGGAAGGGAAAAGGGAAGGACATGCAAAAGAAAGCAAACATGAAGAGACATATGAAAATAAATTCTATTTTATATCACAGGCTAACCATTGTGTAAAAAAGTTTATTTTTGTTCTAATTTTTTTTATATAGTAATTGTGTTTGATAAATACAGTATTAAATAAATGAATACTGCCATCTTTAGGCTGCGGGCTTATTTTGTCAATGAAGCCTCTATAGCCTGCATGTGATCACTCTGTCATAGCTGAAATAGTGACCACATGATCAGGATCCACGCTGATTGGTACAGTAACAATATTAAACATCAAAAGGATCATATTACTGCTTTTAATCGCATGATATTTTTTTTTAAAGGTTCACTATAGTCAAACAAATTGTATTCTGGTTACTGTGCACAGCTAACACATGTAACAACAGTATTCAGTATAATTCTTATGTTTTATTACTCATTCCTTTATATCTTTTCCACATTTACTTGCAGGCCAGGATGTTCAGCATAAGTGACAATTGCAGTGGTTGGGACAAACCGTATAACACCGCTGTGGTTTTGCACAAAAAAATTGTTGCTTAAACTAACCATAATATATATATATATATATATATTAGCTGGAGATAGTATTCCGTTTTTTGTCATTTTATGTCAATTAAAGGGGTTCTAAACACTCCCGTTGTTTTGCCTATATCTACTGCTATCGAGCAGTAGATATAGCCAAACAGTTTTTTTTTAAAACGCTTTAACAGCGGTTTAAACTTACCTTTTTTTTCTTTGCGCGCTCCCGCCCGAGAAAACGAAACTGTTCGGCGCCAGCAAAGCATCTTGGGGCGGGCGCATTCGCAGTTCGGATTCTCGGCCGGGAGACGAGCAGAGACGCAAGGTAAGTCTATGGACGCACCCGCATGCAGACACCACTGGATCAGAGGGACAGAGCAGTCAGTGCTGGATCGGAGAGCCGCCGCACCGATGGAGGGACAGATATCCATCTACTGGCTTAGAGAAGGGAGGAAGGAGAAGCAGAGGGCAAGGAGCAGGGAAGTGGCTTGCCTTGATGTGCCTGTGCGTTTTTGGAATGTAGTAGATCGAATCGCACTCCTGACTGGATGAAGCCCAAACGAAACTGGGGGGTGCCAAAGGTGACTGCGGATGCCTCTGCACATCAAACGCAAATAAACCTCAAAGTCACTTGCACTCCGTTGCAAATAACAGTCAATCTCCTTCATGATGTCACATAAACAAAGCAACGTTTTGGAACCCGGCGGCCCCTTCTTCAGGCAAACAAAAAGAGCGAGTGACTTTATGGTTTATTTGTGTGTTTGTGGAGACACCTACAGCTTGCTAGCACACAAAAGGGTGACCCTGCAAGAGAAAGGAGCCTCCAAAACAGAATATCAGGGACAGTGCTCTAGGGACCAGCTGATTCTGTAGAAAAATAAAACTTTTAAACATCAACTTATCCCCATACAGTTATTATTATCCATTGTAAGTGATTTCACCAGCGTTTGAAATTGCATAAAACCTTTTGACTTTAATATCATCTATTGCTCTTGTCTAGTAACTGTACTGTCTCCCTATATATTGTAAACTATAGCCTGTATAATGATAATAATAATAATAATAATAGTTATTATTCTTTCTCTATTTCATGCTAAATCAATAGCCGTAAAAAAAGTTTGAGCAAATTTGCACAATAAAACACCGAAGTTGCAATGTTTACTGAACACATTCTTTAAATACATGAAGAACATGAAAGGGAAAAGGAAAAATATCCAGTGTAAATAACACATTAGCATAGCCCAAGCACTGAGTTTCTGCATACCAAGATATAAATAATCCCTATGAAGAGTATGAATGATGTGTACTTCTTCAAACAATGAAACTTTCAAGAGGGCAGCACACTTAATATGTAAACTATTTTTCCCCTCGACTCAGCAGAGTGAGTGATTTACATGCATTTCACAGTATTCCGCAACATCAGGCAAATTAATCAAAGCCAACGCAGCAATCAATATGCCGTCTTCCATCTAAAGTGGCAATAAAATGTTTTAGTTGAAATTGCCGTATAAATAACTGCTAAGAGAAGTAATATTGACTTGTAAATGGGAAAAACAGATTCTTAAAAAAAAAAAAAAAAAAAGTCTAAATAAATTGTTGGAAGGATTGCTGGTTTTGAAATGAATTCAGGAATAGTGTTTTAGAATAAGTGACAGATGTGGTCAAGAGGAAAGTTGGCACCAAGGCCAGCGTGATATCATCACCGCTACTAAAAGGGCATTTACTGTTAAGAGAGCAATTCCAAGCAAAATTTTAACCAGTCCATGAAAACTTAAAACTACTTTAACCCCTGCGTGACGGGAGACGTACAGTGTACGTCCCTGCACTTTGTGCCTATATGACTGGCCACATACACTGTACGTGACGAGTTATATCAGGCTTTGTAATGCTGGTAACAGCTGATTCTCAGCAGTTACCAGACATTAATGAATGCCTCAGTATTGAGGCATTCATTAATGAAATAATTAAGCTTTTTGTAAAAGCTTCTTCCTTTCATTAATGAAAGAATGAAGCCGTTACATGCAAAATACAGGACCGCAATTTGCGATCCCGTATTTGACAGCTGAAAATAGCAGAGAGGTAGCAGTGATTCACCTCTCTGCTATTTGTTTTGGCAGCTCGAGAGCTCCATGTTTAGATACATTTCACTAAAAAGATACAATGTATATCTTTTGAGTGAAATGTATCAGTTCTGATCGTTTAGGCATGATGAAAGAGCTTTTAGTGAGATCTGAATCTGACTAAAGTCAGGATCAGTCTCTAAGGTTATTATTAGCTGTTCCTGGAGCAGCCTAATAGCCAAAAATTAAAAAAAAGTGAATTAGTGACTGCTTGATATAAACTGACAAGAAAAGAAAAGTTGTTTTATTTTTTATTTTTTACCGTGTAAAAAAAATAAAGTATAAAACAAAATTAGGAAAATAAAAATTGTATATAAATATATTTTTTATACTATAATTA
>NW_017307197.1:78695-102088 GCF_000935625.1 Nanorana parkeri
TATAAATATATTTTTTATACTATAATTATTAAAAAAATCTAAAAAATAATAATAATAATCAAAACTTGTGAAAAAAGTGTTTTCTTCTAGTTTTTTTTATTCAAACTAAGTGAGGGGTTAGGTACACATATGTGATATAATTATATAGCCCTATTTGTCCTCTAAAAACTATACTGTATATAATATGTGTGGGTACATTTAGTAAGAAAGTATATTACTGCTGTGGAAGAATCACACAGCAAAAATGTAAAAAGTGTGTCAGTCATTTATGAACAAAACCTGAAAACTAGCTCAGTCATGAAGGGGTTAACTAAAAACAAAGTTAGCAAAATTTAAAGTACACGTGGCATCTGATAATATTTTTTAACGTTAAGTCCATTGGTTCTAAGTAAGGGTTCACTCAAACTATGTGTGAATGTGTGTAACCCTAAAGGCCGTGACACACTGCAGGCGAAGCAGCGCGGAGCGGTGGCGCGCTGCCTTTGCGAGCAGTGTGTCATGTAATTTTCTTCTGGGCACCTCAGCTGGCGAGAGCTCGCGGAGCTGAGCGTGCCGAGATGAACAATTTCATCTTCAGCCAATCGGCTCGCGCGTATAAACCGGCGCGACGGGATGCGACATCTGGCCGGTTGTTACAGACGAGCCGATTGGCTGAAGGTGCAGTTAATCATCTGACTGCACTCAGCTCACACACTGCACGCGAAGCTCCGTGCCGGAGAGCTTTGCTTCGCTCTGCACTGCTTCGCGTGCAGTGTGTCACGGCCTTAAGGCTGAAAACCAGGTGGCGAATTATTACCTGCCCCCTGGCTTCCTGATTGGCCAGAAAGCCAGATCCATGCTTCCTTGTCACCAGGTGCAGGAACATGGAGATGGCTTCTCGGGTAATCAGGAAGCTGGCCGGCAAGTCATTACACACCGCCCGGCTTCCTTAATGGAACTTCCAGTATCGGTGAGTACCAAAAACAATATAGGTACTCATACTCGAAACCGGAAAACTGGTATTAGTGCATCCCTACTTATTAGCACTGGTCCAGGGGAAGACTGTACCCCACGCAAGTCTCACCCTAGAGAGCAAAAATAGATTTTTGGGGAAGGAAACAATGTTCCAAAAAGTACATTATATATATATACACACACACACACACACACACACACACACACACACACACACACACACACACACGATAATTATCAATCCAATGGTACTCTCTTGGACTGGAGGCCATAGGCCAGACATTTTGCTCTTTTTATATAAAGTACTGCCCCATATATGCTCTCCTCTTACCATCAAAGTGGCCATCTGAAGTAAACATAATATATTCAGAACCACTCTCCCATTAATAAAGTTCATATGTAGAAGCCAAACATAGGCAGGAGTCAGCTCAAAATCACCCAAATCAACCCATATGAACAAAGGCTTAGATTTCAAAAGAGATCAGATAATTTTTATGAGTACTCAGGCTTATTTTATAGATGAAGCATAGTCATTTATCACAAGCATTGCCCACAAATTGTCCAAATATACATAGGGTAGCATTTATAATTGCCATATGTGGTCTCCTGGAAAGGGCAGAGTTCTTACCCATACTTGATATATGTCAACCAAACCACATATTAATGGAGCATTGGAAGGGCTTAAAACACCATCCAGAAAGTCCTGTAATGCACAAGCCACCTTCCAGATACCAACAAGCGGTTGTATCCAGGGCCACGCGTCACAAGGTGTCAATCTGACATGCTTCGCCATCTTTGGCTTCCTCAAAACAGCCTGGACAGGCTACAGCTTATATAGGAGTAGTCCAGATTTGTGTACAACTTTGGCTGCTTCTTTCTCTGGATCTTCTGACCTTTTTGACATACAATTTTTACTGAAGGTAACCTCTGCTTATCTATCCCTCCACTATATGCCCAGTCTGTATAAAATTAATGGTAAAAGCCACGCTGTGTGAATGAGACCGCAAAGTGTCAGATATAGTAGATGCTGACCTTGGAGTAATGTGATACAATGTGTAAGAAGTGCAAAACAAAAAAGAAACGCATGTATATAACATGCACCTTAGTGTAAAAGTAATTGCTACAAAATATCCATAATGAAAAATCAAATGCACTAAATATTAACTGTGAATCAATGTGATGCAATGTGCAAAGAATACCGACAAGAAAAACGCATGTGTGTAACTTGCACTCCAGTGAAAATAATAAATGGTTAAAAAATGTCCATGATCCTGGATCTTCAATAGTCCATTAAGTAAATAGAAGATAAAACATTGGATGTAGAATAAACTTAGTCTCCTGTGACCATCAACAAAGAAATCTTCTGGAATGCACCTCACCTTTAGCAGAGACCCACCAGGGTCTGTATGCGCTGTTCCTCTAATTCAAAACAGGTAGAGGAAGCACCTGATGCCGAATACCTCTGAGTGATTACCTCCTCTCAGGTACAGACTCTCTTGCAGTCTCAGGAGTTGGAAACAGACAGTTCATCCGAATGGCCCATGCATCAAATAAAATAAAAAGTGGAAACTCGTAGCGCAGATGGTTTTAAAAGGATACTAGACTTTATTAAAAAAAGGGGAATACTACTCACAAATCATAGATAAAATTGAGGTATTTTGTAAGCAGCCACAGACACTGTGTGCAAATCGCTCAGCTCCTCTACTCCACCCTACCATATGCCCAGTCTGAATTTCGCTTATAATTATGCTTAAGAAAATATCACCCCTTTTTCAAAAGTTTTGTCTGTGTATCTGTGTATTAAGCAGTTTGCCTGAAATTCAACTTTAAGGTATACCTTTAAAATGGACACAGTTGTGACAACTTTCCATACATCAGATTCTAATCTTATGAAATGTCAAAATAATCTTTGATATTGATTATGAATCACTGTTTTGTCAGGGCCACTGAGCCTCTACAGGAGTGCTGCACAGTAGTCTATCTCACCCACGGATACCTTTTTTTCCTATCTATTAAGAAAGGTCGGCTAAATTACCAGGACTACTAATGATATGAACAACTCATTAGTGATAATCTATATTACCTACTGGTTTTGAAACTAAAAGAATTACACAAACAAATAAATCAATCAAAAACATCGCCCAATGAGGCCAAGAGAGCCAACTTATAACATGCCAAGGACTTCTACAATTTAGGGCAGAATAAAACACTACAATGAGACGTCGGAGCAATATATTCCAAAAAACCATCCCTCCTTTCACATCAGTTAACCGTTTCAAAAAGGGGATAACCCCCTGCTTAAAAGCAGATGCAGACATAATATAATGCAAACATTATACAATACTACACATCTACTTATCTATTAACAGTACACAAAACATTATGAAATGGACTTGAAATCAATATAGAATGAATAAATAATCAAATGTAACTATGGATTAAAAACAATTAATTTATTTCTACTTGTATCAGAATATTATAGTAAATGGCAGAAGCAGATAGGACATAGAGGGCCATTAAACAACTGCTATTAAGGCTACAATAGGTAAGTAACGTTACAGATTATCTAAAGTCGAAACTTTTTTTTTTTTTTGAAATGACGTATGGAATGATTAAAACCCTTGAAAGTTTTTTTAATCTTTACGATTTCTTATTTTTTTTCTATCTGTATCTCACCGGGGAGATTTCCCTTTGCTCTTTGTCCACAGACAGAACAGGAAGTAAATGGGAATCGGAAATCCTCCTTAGGAGATTCGGAACAACTTGTGTGTGAGAACTGTAAAATTCTGGATTTCCAATGACAATGGTCCCCAGGACAAATATCTCCCCAGAGGGGACATAGACTTCATTAAAAAACCTTGCAGGGTTTCAAAACTTTTGGCTTTAAATATATTTTAACTGGCACACAAAATTTAATGGTGCGCAGAAGCTTTACGAGAGTGGAATTATTCTATATTTTCCATTATATCCAGGAAATTAAATAATACAAACAGAACCATGGTTGAAATCATCCGCCTTCAGAGTGACCTGCTTTTTGCATCAATTTATTTTAGAACGTTGGTTATTTCTTTCTTTTTTAATTGTATTTTGCAATAAATTCAAACCCATTTATTTGTTTTTATATAAAATGCATAACCATTCAACCACATAAACAGTTTTTTCATTTTCTATACTTAGACAAGTCACCAAAAAGCTTTCTCACTGACTACAAATACATCTACTTTATACAACAAAAATAAAAAAAAGCCCCCAAGACAGGATTTCGTTTTTGGCATTTTAGTACACATTTCTTTCATACAATTTATTTATCTCATATATTCTTGCCTTGTTTATGGCTGATAGATCTGCCTTTCACCTGTCCCATTCACACAATAAAATATGAACTTAATTGGATACAGTTTTCATTTTTATAGATAGACCTCTAATGGAACTTTGGGCTCAAATAATAGCATACATAATGTTATTAGTATTAGCACAACCATTTTTGTTTTTATGAGTTCCCCCTCTAGAAAATTATCTTTTCAACCTGCTAATAAATCAGTTTTGTTTTTTTTTTGCTTATTTAATGGGGTAACAATGCTGTTTGTTCAACAGTGAAATTGTGCAGCAGCATTGTCACGCTGTGGATAGGGTAGCCTAAGATAACCTTCTAAGTTGATGTAGTTATAGTGTAGTAAATTGTAGATGTAGCTATAAATTGACTGAAAATATAAGCTTACCTCCAATTAATACTTTTTAATCAGTTACAACAAGTTTATTTGATCTTTATAAAAAAAAAAAAAAGCTTGGACCGTATGAATAAAAGTTGACCTATGTCAGATGACCTACGATCAAGTTGACCTACGATCCGATCCTAGTAGTGTTATATGCTTGGATTTAATGTAACTTTAGAGTAAAATATAAAGGCATTAAAAAAATAAGAAATTAATTTATTGTATATTACTATTACAGGTATTAACCCCATAGATTTACCAAAATACAATATTTTTCATTATAGTGAGACTTGAAGTGATATATATACACCAGAGAGACGTCTCCATATCTTGCGCCACAGCTGGTCACCACCTGGCAATTTTCCTGCTGAGGGCAGAAATGATTCTACAGATACACAGCACGCTTCCTTCTTCACAACTCAGCACGGGAACTCAGACAAGGATTGTAGAGCTATAACCGCCACACTGGGTGACCCGTGTTTTAGACAGGAGCGTGCTGATCAACACAAAGCCAACAGGTGCTAAGACACACAATTACATAAATCCTTAATCGATAGCTAACGGGATTCCATTGTATGTGGCTTGGAATCAAAAAGATCTGTTGACTATGTCTTTTTCTAACACTGCCACTTAACGTTCGCTTTGCAACTTGTATTGACACGGGTAAAATTGGTCAGGAAACCTATCAACTATGCTAGTTAGTAGTATTCCATTTTATCTTTCATTAGCATTGCACCGAGGCTTAGCTGCCTTTTCACTGTGAAACTCCTATAGAAACTACAAAGGGTAGAGCTTGGAACCTGGAAACACTTGGTCGACTTTTCCTCAGATCAAAACTATTCGGGAAATAAAGGTAGTATCGGCAATAGAGATTTAACAAGCGGGGCAGCTAGCTTCACAACATGGATGGTGGGATGAGACTCGGAGGTGAATTTAAATGCATTATGTTTGACTAGAATGTATAACATATTGAAATAATACCGAGGTAAAATAAGGCTCAGAAAAAAGTAATTTTTTCAGTACTGGGAAGAAACCGCTGAATTGCGTATTCTAATCTATAGCAGCACCCACACTAGGCCATACATTTTATTTAAATTGGACCTGAAATCAAAAAGTGAAGATTTTCTATCATAGCTCTGCCGCCTCCAACTGCCTCTAGTCTCAGAAGATTTGGAGTGAGATTAGGTGGTGTCACTACTGTACTGTTCATTAATCTCCTTGCTGGAGAGGAAAATGTACCTGAAGATTAGCAAAAGAAATGTAGTTAGGTTTGTTTTGCTGGATAGCAGAGATGAAACCAAGGATATTTTCGGATTTTGTAATTAACTAACCCTCCAAAAGTACAGCTCCAACCCCAAGAGCGTAAGTCTATTCTTCACAAAGTAAAGAAATGTTAGTTACAGATATAGTGAGTCTATGAGGGCTCGTCGAATAAAAACCCCTCATCAAAGTTTCCCTGAGTTACAAGACTATAGGGGATGACTTAGTCCACCAATTTTAACCCACACTTGACCAAAGGCTATTGACTAGGGATGCACCAATACCGATACTAGAATCTGTATCGGTGCCGATGCCGAGTATTTGGGGTGACTGATCGTACTCGCCCAAATGCTCCAAAACTTGGGCTTCCGGGACCATACCAGGCAAATCAGGAAGCTGGCGCCGCATCATTACATGGTGCATGGCTTCCTGATTGTCCAGAAAGCCGGCTCCATGCTT
Organism: Nanorana parkeri; assembly: GCF_000935625.1. NCBI lineage: Eukaryota > Metazoa > Chordata > Amphibia > Anura > Dicroglossidae > Nanorana > Nanorana parkeri. The sequence goes on from NW_017307197.1 coordinate 85,082, forward strand.
TCTCGTCACCTAGTGAAGAGAAGCATGGAGACGACTTCCCTGCTAATCAGGAATCTGGGTGGTGAGTCATTACATGCCGCCTGGTTTCCTTAATGGGACTACTGGTATCGGTATTTGGTATGGGCGAGTATCAAAAAAAAAAAATATCGCTACTCGTTACCGAAAAACCGGTGTCTGTGCATCCCTACTATTGACTATACATTACATAAGTAAAACAAAAAACAAGTGTACAAGTGATAAGAGAAAAGAAGCTTTATTTCAGAACAAAAATATTTAAAGTGAATCGAGCACTACATATATTTTTAATTTAGGAGCATGCAGGTTAAGTAAAGTGTAACTCTTCCAAGGATTTATTACCCTATCACAGTACCCCCAGGCAGTGACGTTTTTGGTTTCTTTTTAGAGCAATGGAAACATCTTTTTATTGAGCCATCTTTCAAGGACAGTGCTTACTTCCTGGACTAAGGTGCTGGCTGAGAAATTACACAAGCATATAAATCCTGATGCCTGCTCAGTTTTTTAACAGTGTTTACAGATCAGCCCCTGATGAAACCGCTCACACTGGGGGAGAGAAGACTTAGAAAATTTTTCTTGCTGCCTGCAGCAGACTGATGATCTCAGCCAATGCAAAGTTGTTATCGGAACATGAGGATTGATCTTAAATAATAATAAGGATCCTGGAACCCAGAGTCTTTTCAGAGACTCGGGTGGGATGAAGCCACCAACCCTGGGTTCATGGTTTGGTATGGATCAACATCCATTGATTTTGTGCAGCTCTGCACATCTCTGAAAAGAGAGAAGCTAGTAAGTGTGCAGGGCTCCACCTGGGAGACAGAGGAGGTCTCTGCCCAGGAGTCAGAAGGGCTCCACTCAGGAGTTAGAGTGGAGGCCAGTGCAGCAGGGAGTTTTGGAGTTGTGTATTAAGCATACAAGTTAGCATGGTGTTTGAGTACTGTCTGGAGGACAGACAGACAAGAGCCCAATATAAATGAGGCCAAAGCAAAGGTGCTACAAGAGAAAAGCCAGGAGGCTTAATGTATGTTTTTGTGAAGAGACATGTTGAAAAACTCCTGTGAGGGCAACTGCATTATTGTTTGGTAGCTTTCTGTTAATAAAAATGGGAAAGGAAGCCTTAAAAAGAGGATTTATGAAAGTGGATGTGTCCTTAATGCTCTACTATTTGAAGTGAGTCCTCACAATATATACACACATACACTTTTCCTGCATATGTGACACAGCAGGAAATTAGCTAGGCTGTAAACTCCTTTTAGCCTTTATGACCTGATGTACAATACTGAATGATATGCCAATGCTTTATAAATAAAAAGATAATTAAAATGGTTGACTTAGGAACGTTCAACGTAGCTGGGTGATGGGCAACAATATAAATGTATATAAAGCGTTGTGAATGCCGGTCTTGCAAGAAATTACATCTTCCTTTCTAACTCTGAAGACTTCATCATAAGAGTTGTTAAACTAGAGAATTAGTTTGTTGTGATTGACAAGGAAGGAATTATTCTCCCCCACTGGGAGGATAAATTAGAAGCTGGCTCACTGTGGTTTTGTTATACTTTTCTGTGGATCAACAGTGCTCACATGTACAAGGAACAGCTTGAACTTGATGGTTTATTGTCTTTTTCAACCTTGCAATTTAACTTTGAAAACCACAAGCTTAAAGCGCATGCATCAGGATAGAAAAACGGGGACTTACTATTCATGGCATGTCTTTCTAAAATGCAACTGCGCCCAGACTATGGAGATTCAAACAATTACATTTGTAAAGTGGCATTAAAACAAGCCATCACTGACCTCTCTAGCTGCAGACACTGTGGAGAAGTTAATACTCAAACTGACAACAGATGAACTGAAATGGTAGCTCCTTTCCTCCTGGTTTGTCAGGGGTGACTTTTAATGTAACCCCACCAGGTGTTGACAGCTGTTAGATACTAACTGAAACTTAAGTTCAGTGTCTCTGTTGTGATTTGTGAGGATTAATTACACCACTGTACCTGCATCTACAGAGGTCAGTAAGAGCTTGCTGTTAAGAATAAGTAAATATTTGAATGGTCATAGTCTGAGGAGGTGTAATGTAATGTAAGGTGTTCAGGGTTATGTGTATTCCTGCTATACTACTAGGTAAGTCGCAGAGCTGGAACAAACGCAAGCATAATAGGAGCCAAGATAGTTTTGCACATGCATGTTCCAGGTCTGTGACCATAACTGATATTGAAGCTAGTGTGACAGTTTGGCAGCAATAATCATCACAAGTCAGCTTGTGCTTTTCACATTAAAGCAAAACTGTGCTGTGTCCATGCAGGATAAACCAACAGACTAGCCCAGGTCTCCTACCCTACCTCTGTTCCAGCTCTGGAGCCTCCATCAGTCTCAGATGCCTGTGACTCCAGCTGTATGCTGTGGCTCCTTCCTCCAAACGCTAGGTCACAGCCTAAAGTCCTAAAGTGATGTAGGGAGTGGAGAATAAAACGACATGTGATGGTGGAAACATCCAGTCTTGAAACATAAGAATGCCTGAAGAGTCTAGCAGAGGCTGCAGCGCTGGAACTGATGGAGGGTAAGAGACATGGGCTGCTGAAGGAGTGAGTTTAATAATCCTTCTCTTGCATGGAATTTTCGGTACACTTTTTGTTATCTTTTACTAGAGTGACCGGGTCCCTTTATGTACCATCTCCTTTTATGTTGTCGATTCAAGTCAGGTGGAAATGGACAATAAAAATGCACTTTTTAATATTCATATAAGCCCCCAACTGAGCACCACCACGCTAGAGGCTGTCATTTCTGCTAAATAACCACTCGGATTAATTACACAAATGAAGAAGGAATTCTACATTAGAGCAAATTAAACTGTATATAAATTTAATAAATACACATGTAGCAATTACAGCGTCTTTTTTTCTTTCCAACTACAGTCTCCTTTAAGGCAAATAATTATGAAAGATGCGCAAGGGTGCTCCTTTTGAACTTTAAGACCAAATCCTCAAAGGCTTTTTTTTTTTTTCCGGCCCAATTTATTAATGCAAATGAAACTAGGCAGACATAACTTTCAAGCAATTAAAAAGCTAAAAAAGCTCATCAACGGATGGCTAATGTGACGGCCGTCCCGCGGAAAGGCATAAACACAATTTTTCAGGTTAATTTAAGTGACGACCGTGTGGTAGAACTTCTCCTCGCCAATGGCAGAGTCTGCAAATATTTAAAGCCTAATAAGCCATAAGAATTCTCTGTGCGTAATTCTAATACAGGAGCAGCAAAGCATGCAGCTTTAAAAAGAGAAAACGCTGCCTTTTATGGCGTGTGAAATACGGATAGCGATAACTGCCATCCCCGATATACGGATGCCTTCAAAAAGCCAAAATAAGCCGTCAGTTCAAGCGTGCATTTAAGGTTAAGATATACACATGTTTATTACAGAAGGTCCTTGATTAACTTAAGGGTGCACTCCATTCAAATTTGTAAATGCTGTGCATAACCCGTTTGTGACCAGAGGTCATTGTTGTTTAAATGATCAGGAAAGGCGATTGGGGCAAATTACAACCCATTTACATAGCGAACAGCTATGCAAAAGGAATTTGCAGCTCATCATGACCCAATAGCAATGTTCTATGCTCATCAGCTCATCCTAGTGGCCGTAATGTGCTGTGAATCTCATTCATGTAGATGTTCACCATGCCAGTGATTTATAAACCACACCCTATGACTAATTTTGATTTTAACGACACGTGTGGTAGGCTGTTTTCCTAAAACATTTGTTATATTTTTTATTATAGGCTGACAAATATGCACAAAAATATATTTTTTGTCTAAATATTTTTATTTAAACGGTAATTAAATTTGCCAATTACAGTATTAACCAGACAAGCACTGCCACCTTAAGACTTCTGTGGCTTCTGAGGGTTTAAGGCTTCTTATATCAATGAATCAAAGCAACTGGACTTGCTGTGTTTTTCATCCAACCAGCTTTCTCAATTCAGAATGACTTGTACAAAAAATTATCTGGGAATTAATATGGTGAACGTTGCACCAATCTACATAACTGCTGGCTGTCACTTGCAGCTTTGAGGAGGAATGTGCCGCTGTCCGGATCACTGATAACCTGTCAGTGATGTGTGCAGCGACGCGGGGGAGGAGGCCGGGACCGGCTGCGACAGCAGAGGAGAAGGCGGGGTCCGCTGGCGACCGAGGGGGCGGGGCCTGGTGGTGGAGAAGGCTAACAGGTAAGAGGTGTACAGGGGTGTGACCAGCCAACTTGAGACCCTGCAGAGCTCACCATAGAGAGTATATGGTGGGCTCTGCAGGGTCACTCTCAGGTGCGCTGTGTGGGATCTCAGGTGGGCTCTGCAAGGGATTTAACTAGAAACTTTTCGCCAGCATCATTCGTACCGATCAGCAGCAATAAATTAGACTACATTTCTGGATTTCAGAAGTGTGGCAACGCTTAATGCAAGGATAGTGGGATGACATACAATTTTCTCCAATGGAATCTTCTTTTTTAACCAGCCCATATGAATGGACGATGGAGATATCATTAACTAAAAGAGCAACTCCTGAAGGTGGGCAGAAATCAATGGAAGAAAGGCACATAAATCCCACTCAGCTCAGGTTAATCTTTGAATAATGCACATGCATTCATTAAAATCCAGCACTAAACCCAATCCTGAACAACAGATCACTAATGCAAATCAACAACATTAAATCATTTTATGCAGCAAACCTCCCCTTGAATGAGGAGTCAGTGCAAAGCATACATGTTAAACACCAACAATATGGAGGCTGTCATGCTAAACCAATATCCAGTCTCATCAATCTGCAAAAAGCATCTTGTACCACGTGGGAGTATATGATGATAATGTAACCGACAGCTTCTACTCACCCAAAATGATATTTTATTGATTGTCGCTTTTTTTTATTGGCTGAATCTGTTGGTTTCTCATTGGCTGAAACTGGCTTTTTTATATATCTTAATGACATAGATACAAGCACTGTTGCATTCGTATTTGAGTTCTGAGTGTTTAGACCTCCATTTAGCTGTTACCACTGCCCCAACTTGGTGAGGTGGAGAACCTCTAAAGAAAACCTACAGCAAGTGTGCAGAACTCAAGCACAATCTGATATGATAAGCTGTTAGAAGGTTTAAAGCATAACTCCAGTTTTGCTGAAAACAGAATGTATTTCCTGCTAACTAAAAGTAGCCAAATTTGTTGGTACCCTTCCAGGGATAAAAAGATGAACCCACAATTGTACGATTTTATTTCAAATTGGTTGTTGTTGGTTTTTCATTAAATACTTTGAAGTGTGCAAACAAAGTACCCAACTTGCCCCACCAAGCCTGTTCCACTCATTAAAGTAATCCCTTCGTAAAAATCATATGTATAAGCATTTCCATAAGTGATATTTGTCATACAGAATATGCAGTAATGTAAAATTGGTTATAAATTAGCATGAAGTATCACATAGGACGTCATAGATAAAGTCTCATCTCTTAACATGGACGTTCAATAGGATTCAGAACAGGGCTCAAAGAAGCAGGCATTTGTTTTGTTCTAAGCCATTCTTTGGTGCTTAAGCTGTGTGTTTTGGATCATTATGTTGTTGAGGGACTTCATGTTTCAGCTCTTTCCATAGATGTTTGATAGGATTCGCATCACGGCTCATAGAAGGCCACTTCAAAATAGCCCAATGTTTTGTTCTCAGTCATTCATGTGTGCTTTAGTGTGTTTTGGGTCATTATCCTGTTGGGAGGAACCATGACCTGTGACTGAGACAGAGCTTTCCGACACTGGGCAGTGTGTTTCGTTCCAGAATTCCTTGATAGCCTTGAGGTTTTTTTGTGTGCTCTGCACAGATTCAAGGCACCTTGTGCCAGAAGGATCAAAGCGGCCCTAAAACATAACCAAGTCTCTTCCATGTTTCACAGTAGGCACAGTAACTTGAGGGTTTTTTTTTTGTTTTCGTTTTTTTAGGCTTAAGTTTTTCCATCTGAGAACATGGAGCTGTCATAAACGTGTCTCATCGGGTGCTGAATACAAATTGTATTCTATGTGCCCTAACGGTGACTGGCGTTGGAAAAAAAAAACGCCAGTCACCACACAGCGTGAACAGACCCATAATCTCAAGGTAATTTTCTTACATCTGTAATTAAAGTGACACAAAACTCCGGAGTTAAATCTAAAAAATTAATTCAGGTACCTTAATTATTAACAACAATGTATCTTATTTGTGTATCACTCGGCTGTAGATCCTCAAATCATCTCTGAATTGGTGCTGACACTGTCCTTCCTTCTGGAGGAGGGCTACTTTTCTTCCCCATGGTCCCTGTGTGTGATGTAAAGTACAGAACAAAAGTAGCCCCCCTCCAGAAGGAAGGACAGTGTCAGCACCAATCCAGAGGTGATTTGAGGATCTAAGTGATACACAAATAAGATACATTTTTGCTAATATTTAAATACTTGAATGCATTTTTTTAGATTTAACTCCTGAATTTAGTGTCACCTGAAAGAGTAACCACAATTTCAAAAGATTAAAAAAAGGAAAAAAATATTTTAAAAAATTGAAAATATAATTGTTGCACAAGCCATTTTGCAATTTAATGTTATTAAAAATTACCTTTCTATTTAAAACTGCAGCGCTTGTAACGTTCTAAATCTGTCACATAAATTCAATGCAATATGGCGACCTCCAGAAATGTCACTTCCCCAGAAATGTCACTTCCTGCATCTGTGATTGGCTGACTAATCTTCCTAGACGTCTGCACCAAGATACAAGTAAATGTTTTGGCATCCCCTGCAATAGGAATTTCATTATGGATGAGATACTCCCTAAGGCCTCATTCACAAGACAAAAGGCTGACACGTACAGCTCTGTGCTGCATGCAAGGTCGTATCGGGCAGCTCCCGGAAGGGACAAGTGCTGCGTGTGATTAGTACGCAGTCCTTGTACTTCTCTATGGCCGTACGCCCCGCCCTACGCTCGCCTGCCCTGCACAACCGTGCGGGTGCCCGTATGCGTACGCTGACAGGATGGATCCTGTCTGCGTCCGAGCTGGGACACCCACACCTGTACGGACCTGTACTTGGGGTGAGCGTAGGGCGTCGTATGGCCATGTACTCCTATAGAGAAGGACAGGGGCTGCGTACTGATCACACGCAGCACCTGTCCTTCCCTGGAGCTGCCCGATACGGCCCTGCACGCAGCACGGAGCTGTACCTGTCAGCTTTATCTCTTGTGAATGAGGCCTTAGGGTGAATTACTACTAAAGGGATGCTGACACTGCAACATTCCCTATTATAACACAGGAGGTCCACCAGCTGATTTTAATGAACCCAAACACTCCCAGTCAGGGATCAGTTTGCAAAGAGCATGCCTCAAGAAACAGCTTTTTCTTCAGAACAGAAACAAGTAGGAAAATGCAACTAAGTTGGTTAAAATCCTTGCAATGAACATTGGTCATCCAGAGGGAATAGTTTTTTTCCCTGCAAAAGTGGAATTACTCTTTAAACAGGGATGTTCTCTGATACAAACCAATTCGCCCTCTTGTGGCTACTATTCAGTATAGCAAATAAAGACTTAAAATAAAAGTAAGATAAAGTAAACTAATCCTCACATCAAAACACAAAATGTGTAATGTAAAAAAATATTTCACAATACCTAGAATAGAGCATTATATGCTTCCATTTAAAAATCACTTCCTAAATCTTAAATGCACTGAAAAAGAAAAAGGCAGAATTCACTCCTGTCACCATGACAACTGATATAAAAATTGCTTAATTAAACAAATAAAAACAGGCACTGACAAGAGAACAAAGAACATGTTGAATGCGTAATTGAAGAGTTCGGCAGAGATTCAGATGGAAAAATGCAAAATTATTTAATTAATTATCGATAGACACCGTCTGAACAATTGGCAAACAATCTGGCGGGATGCCGCCAAAAACAAAAATGACTTAATGAATTCCTCAGTGCAGAGAAACAGACATTGGAGATAAATGGTCACTGGACAAATTACGGTTAAGGACGGATCTGCGGGACGCATGAAGGATGGAGCGCTGATCTCGTTTTGCTTTAGGCAAAGTCGGCATGGAGGATTTTGGCAGGAGTGAATAATTCCCTGCGGCAACTGGCACCGAAAGGACAGCTTTGCAGCCTGTAGGCCATGTAATGCACAAACTAACAAAGCAACAGTTGTTTGTTAATGCAGAATTTTCCCCTATGGATGTCAGCTGTAGAGGGAATTGAATCAGCCTCAGCTGCTCTTCAAACTTTGATGCTAAACTACATAAACTGTAGTTACTGTATTGGGGTTGGTTTATAAACCATGATGACAGGCAAGAAGAGGGGTGTCCAAAAGTAGACAATGTAGCAGGCCTGTCTCCGAAATAAGAGCTAGCCCAATGTTTCCCATCGGAATAGACCGAGCTTAAAAAAAAATAGCTAGTAACTTATACAAGAAAAATAAATAACTTGATGTAGATTCATTAAAGCTATTTAATTATTTCAATACATTTAAAGCTAAATGCCAAATATGTTTTTCTTTTGGACACAGCACAAGTGAAATAAGTTACTACTAATGAAGATTATGCTAGGTCCGGCTGGCTGCTTATTACTGTTGAGGTGGAAAAGTTGGTTAGGCTAAGAATCCATTTTTAATTCATGTTCAAGACTCCATTTGTTAAATATCTGAACAAAAGTCTTTATGTACATAAAGTCACAGGTTTTGCATTATTTCCTATATTTGTAACTTGTCAGGCTTATGAACTGATGATTAATTGACCAATACTCACAAATAGGGTATAGTTTTAGGCACCAAACCAAGTCGGCCCACCACAAAAAGAACCATTAGTGCCTCTATTGTTGTTTCGGTTTGATTAGGGAAAATGATGTGATTGTGGGAGTGGCTTTGTGGTTTTAGACTATTAACCGTTTCAACGCTGTGATAAATAATCAAATATTATTGGATGATTTGTATTTCCGTGCCTGCCCAGTGTGGGAGGTCACTGGGATGTGTTCCATTAATTATGCTAATATGCCTTTCCTTAAAAATGAATGTAACCTATTGTGACGCGTAGTATGCTGGCTAACATACTGCCCAACATATGCTGAATAAATCTTACTCATGTCAAGGACACAAATCTCTCTGTTCCTGTTTTTTTATGAGATGTGGTATTTCTGCCAGGGCACTGTAAATTTCCTATATCCTTTGACACTGGATCCTATACAAGGCACACTTCCTCCGGTGTTGCACGGATGAGGAGCTGTGACTGTAACAGTGAAGGATCCAGCTGTTTGCCCTCCTGTTCCTCTCCCCTCATCCATTCACAGAAAACCTTGTAGACCTTAATCATGCAACAAAGTGAAGTGTCATTAACATCCTGTGCTGAGTGAAAGGGAGTTGAAAGATGCTGGGATAGCATTGCAGCATAACAGCCATTTTTATTGAAATATAAAAATGGGCTACTTTTCTTCAAGTGACACTAAATTCAGGAGTTAAACCTTAGAAAATTGATTCAAGTTCCTTTAACGATGACCAAAAGTGTACCTTATTTGTGTATCACTCGGCTGTAGATCATCAAACCATCTCTGAATTGGTGCTAACACTGTCCTTCCTTCAGGAGGGTGGCTACTTTGTTCTCCATGGTCCCTGTATGCGTTGTAAAGTAGTCACCGCTCCAAGCTCACTCCTGTGATTGGACTATAATCTCACGATTAGTTTACTAATTTGTATTGAGATTGTAGTCTAATCACAGGAGTGAGCTAGGGGCGGTGACTACGACACACACAGGAACCATGAGGAACAAAAGCAGCCACCCTTCAGTAGAAAGGAGGGTGTCTGCGGTGCGTGGACGGATTATTGTGTGAGAGTGGAGCATTATCCACCATAGTACCTGAACTATGCCTTGCAGCCAGTAATATAGAGTTTTAGGAACACCAGTTCCTATGCCTAAGAAGGCACAAACCAAAAATGATCCACTCCTTGTAGGTTCTTAGCTGTCTCTTAGACTGAGAGAAGGAGGGTGCGCGGTAAACTATGTGACAAAGAGCTGCATTTCCACAGAAAAGCACACATGAGAACTTCCTGAATCTGACTTCAGTGGACAACTCTGAACAAGGTACAATAAATGGACTTTGCGAGTTTAGTATTAAGTTAATATCTTCACTGTGTTAACTTTTAACTTAAACACCATTTAGGGCTAAAAATCCAGACTAATTGCGCAATACATATATGGGACTTGTTTTACCTGCTAAAGGATTTTTATTTTTGTACATCCAGTCCTGAAATTTGCCACAGCTTTGTTACAAAGCACAGCCCTATCTGGCAGGACATGACACCTGATTTTACTCTGCTGCAGTTAAGTAACACTTATTGGTCTCGTCCCTCCCCCAGCCTGTGACTGGACAGTGAAAGAGAGAAGAAGAAACAGCAGTCTGATGGGTTCCTTCCTCTGTCACTCTTCTTTCTCTTTCGATCAGCATGTTGGTTATTAGCACATGAGCACTGCAGCACAACTGACTGGCTCCTTGTGCTGCTTCACCCTCTCCCAGTTTGAGGCTCTGCTGTACACAGGGTGTGCAAGAAATGTATACCAAGTGAAACCAAAGTATTTACACTGCTTGCAATAAAAATACATATATTTAATGATATATTATTAAGGACAGAACTTAATTCATTTGTCTCTTTGACATCTGCCGGCCGTTGGACTTAGTCTTGTTTATCAGCACGTATTTTCAATGCTTTATACATGGGAAAAAAGGCCATAATAAATGATTGTCTAAGGTATAGAATATATATTTCATGGCCTGCCAGGGTCATAAATGAATCATCTGAACATAATAAACCCAAATGGTCCATAAATCACAGCTGATATAAAAATAAAATCAATTAATGTTAGGAAACAGACTTTTACTTCTGCTAGTTTATAGTCATAAAATATGACCACTTACCTAATGCGACATAATGCTCCAGTGACAGATCATCTAATTACATCATATTCATCACTTTGTAATCCCCAAGAAAGCCTACATAATTTCAATTGATCTCAGAGGCTCTGGAGTATTCTAAATGACACAATAAAGTAATATGCTGCCAATTTCATTTATTGTTATGGAGCACAGTGTAGAAGCTGAATGAGAAATGGTCCTTACATATTGATATTGACAGCACAGTAACTGTGAAGGGTCACTACCCAAACCAAACCTTTACACCTCACTGGGTCCTTTAACCTAGAAAAGACGTGAAGAAGGTTTACAAATATAACAACCATTTCGCTTACCTTTTGGGTCATTAAAAGGTTTGAATCAACTTCCAAAAGCAACGTTGATCTATGTCCTGTGTATGAGAAGTTACATTAAAAGATACTGTGACTTACCCCAGGGCAAAGTGACAGGCAACCTATACTCAGTCATCCATGCTTCATCATCTTCATGATCCACTGGAGCCTTCAGTCTGTTACACTAACAGAGTGAGCTTTCAGGTATTGGAGATCATGTGACCCTCACCATGTAACTTTTCTAAATGTAAAATAAAGCACTTGCGGATAAAGAATCCTCAGAGAGTACAATATTGGGAGTACAGTGCTGAGCGGAACTACAGAGGAAAAAGATTTATGGGTTCTTATTTCAGGTGTGTGGTCTGGCAGTGGGGAAAGCTAATAGAATTCTGGGATGCACTAGAGGGATCACCAGCAGGAGGAAGGAGGTTCTGAATCCCGTATATAGATATTTAGTTATCACTTGAGGAATCACCAGCAGGAGGAAGAAGGTCCTGATTTCCCTATATAGATCTTTAGTTATCCCTATAGGGGTCACCAGCAAGAGAATTTAAGTCCTGATTCCTCTATATAGATCTTCAGTTATCAATAGAAGGATCACCAGCGAGAGGAAGGAGGTCCTGATTCCTCTATATATATTTTTAGTTATCACTAGAGGGATCACCAGCAGGAGGAAGAAGGTCCTGATTTCCCTATATAGATCTTTAGTTATCCCTATAGGGGTCACCAGCAAGAGAATTTAAGTCCTGATTCCTCTATATAGATCTTCAGTTATCAATAGAAGGATCACCAGCGAGAGGAAGGAGGTCCTGATTCCTCTATATATATTTTTAGTTATCACTAGAGGGATCACCAGCAGGAAGAAGGATATCCTGATTCCCCTACATAGATATTTAGTTAGACCTCGTTTTGAATACTAAGTCCAGTCCTGGAACCCTTATTTACAAAAGGTCATTGGTAATATAGAACAAGTCAAGAGGTGGACAAAAATGAGGGATAAAACAAATGAGAAGAGACTGCAGGAACTTAATATGTAATATATTGAAGAAAAAAGAAAAATGGCGACATGATTGAAACCTTTAAATACATTAAGGGTTTCATGTGGGCAGTATTTTCAATATGAAGCCAAGATCAATAACACGGAGACATGACCTAAAATTAGCAGAAGGAATGTTCAAAACTAACATTAGAATATTATTTTACCTGAAAGAGTAGTTGATCCCAGCTGAGGCAATGAGTCAGTCAACAGTAATAGAATTGTAAACATGCTTGGGACAAACACAGGTCTATACTAGACGAAGAAAATAACCAAAAAGAAACAAAAAAATGGCCAAACTCAAAAAGGACTACTTCGTCTTTTTCTGCGATCACTTTTTTCAGATTCTATCACTGTACTTGGTATTAACCAGTCAATCCCCAGGCCCAAACACAATAAAGTATATGAAAGCCAAAACATTTCCTCAAAATTTTGGATAGAGTATGGAAGTTTTGGAACTATGTTAGTTTTTATTTGTTGACTGTATCCCCAGTGGGTAGATTTACGCTTTCTGTTTGCCCTAGTGACAGAACAGTTGTCTCTTCTCCTGAATGGGAGATTTATTTCCTAAATGGGACACAGGCAGACAAAAAAACACGAGGAGCTTTATGCTATATCAACATATTGCACTCTTTTAAAATGGAACTCGGGTTTTTTTAAGAATTCTGCTTTAAACCTGGCAGTCTGAGCACTGCTAAGCGCAACTGATAATTCTATATAACAAACTGTTCATCTTTATCTACGATACGCTGTATGTCTGCAAAGTTTAATTCACATTTACTACATAATTGTTGCATTTCGTTTGCATTTGGAAGTCTGTAGGTAGATATCAAACACACATATACAAATATTTGTAAAATAAAAGCAAGGACAATTTGATTACTTTTCAACAGAAAACTGTTAGTCACCACCGAGAATTGAGGACTGATGTTGCAGATGACACCCCAGGCATGTGATGTGGGCACACCCAAGGCGTGAAATCTAATTGACACCTTGGTTTTCACCAGAGCACCCAGCAAGGAGTGATGGGACAGTAACCTAAGTGGCCCCCATGCTACTTTGTTTCCAGATGTCTCCAGGTTGAAGTCCTCAGGACTGCCCCACCAAGAGGGTCAAAAGATTGCTATAATTTGAGACAGGTAAACCGTAGTAAAGTTGTTTGAGGTTTAGGCTGAGGTCATGGCAAGTGGTGGTCAAGAATAGTCAAAGTCCAAGCAAGCAGTGGTCAAGGCAGGTGGCAGGTGAGGAAAACAGAAACAAGCAGGGTCAGAAATGAGCACAGGAGATACAGGCAAAGACAGGAAATCCAGGACAACAATGAACAAGGCAGAATGAGTCTCATGTGTAGGGTAGCTGGCAAGACAACACAAAACTGGACACCAGAAAGGAAGGTATGTAAATGCCCTCCAAGACTGTGGAGCATGCCCAGTGTCAGGAACACCAATGCACACACTCCGATGCATGCTAACACACATGCACCAACACAGGCATGCCCGACTTTACATGCATGACTGGATATAGCCAAAAGACCACAGCTGGCACACACCTGTCATGCTGCAGACAGGCTGGATAGGCCATGCCCCTGGCTATACAAACATGGATCTTAGAGGTGCTGAAACAACTGATAACTGACAACATATCCACACATTTGCACATGCCACATTTTATGTTTTCCCTTGTCCCCAATGCTTTAAATCCAAAAAGATAAATAGTAATAGTACATTAAAAATGTGACAGCATGTCAGGTTTCAGTTTGTTACCTGCAGAGGTTGCGTCGTTGTTGTTTTTTCACTTAGAAATCAATGAAACATGTAATTTGACCATTTTACCAAACATAATAATAACTGTCATTATGTTTTATTGTTTGTTTCTACAGCTTGGAGATCCTCGAATGAATATTTGTCTGTTTTCTATTAGTATCTAAAAAACACACACACCATACCTCTTGGTGCAGGTGATTTAATGATGATTTTGGTTTGATTTTGGTTTAAAAATAAAAACAGTAGGAACATCTTTATGCCCAGCTTGTGTCATTCAGTTATTTCCATCTGCATCACTTGCCCCTCCTTGGAAATTGTAAGCTCTCATGAGCCAGGTACATCTAATCCTTTTGCTTGGTATTGTATTGTATTGTAATTGGACTGTCTCCTCATATGTTGTAAAGCCATGCGCAAACTGTTGGCCTTATATAAATCTTGTATAATAATAAAAACAAGTTACTGAAAACACTAAAAGCACTAATCACAGGGCCGTTCCAGGGACGGATACAACCAGAGGCAGCCATTTTTGCTGCCCTTCCCCAAGCACAGCAAAGATGGCCACCTCAGACAACGCTAAGCTCACGGTGGCCTCCAGCTTCAGTGGATCCCCCACCCCATGCCTCATTATTGCCCCTTGCCTCAACTGACCTAATTGGCGGCAAGGTCCTGATTATTTAGCCCTGTTGCCCAACCATGGCCCTTTAGCACCAATTATGCAGTGCTTGGGTCCCATCAGGCAGTCATTATTGTTTTCTTTACCTTGCTGTAGGCAAGTGAAGAAAATTTCACTTTTAACTTGCTAGGAAAATTGACCACTCCAGGAAGAGGAGATTGCCCAGCCCAGCAACAGTTTCTCCTCTCTTCTATCATGTCATAGCTGTTATGTCTCCTCTTCTGTGAGTATCTAAATATTGTCTGTGCTGGCCCAGCTTAATTGCCCATCCCTTCAGCTCCCTACATAAACTTTTTATGTAGCTTCTGGGAAAGAAGCCGCAAGGAATACAATAAATGTCACTTGAGTGACAGGTCTGAGTCTGCACTAGATGGATGTCTACACAATAGAAGCTTTTACAGCAGTGTTAATTTCGTCGTCTAATAATTTTCGACATAGTTTTCATCAACAACACTTTTTCAGTGACTAAAACTAACTAAAAACTAAGTTATGATGACTAAAACTAAAATGAAAATATATTGACATTTTAGTCAACTAACTAAAACTAGACTGAAATGTTAGGGAGAGACAATGTGGGAAGAGATCCAATCAGAATTAATCTCTTTGGACTTCTAGTCCCATCCTCAATGGACAGCTAAATGGGTAATATGTTCAATGGCATTACAGCCAATATAGTTTTTCATTTTAATATTTTAGAGTTACACTTCTGCTTGAAAGAATGAAGAATATCATATGCAAGTTATAATAATTGATGCATATCGAATTTATAAGTTGGTTTACTTGGTTTAGTCTAACTTTAAAGGAGAACTATGGGGTCAGTGCTTTTCCCCATAGTTCTCCTAAGGGTAACGGGAGGACACAAACTAGCGTCCTCCCGTCACCCAAAGCTCAGTCTACTGTGAGCTACAGCCCGTGATATACTGAGATGCCGCAGCCGGAATGAATCATTCTAATGAGGATATAGACAGCAGTAAAAAGCTCACGGTGACCGGGAAAAAGAGGCAGGCACCCCTCGTCTGCACATCTAACAAGAGCCAACTTCCTGTAATGTATGTAGAGTACTACGAACCAGATACACAAAGGCGGGCACTCCTCGTCGGCACAAGCACGGTAGTATTACAACTACCCCTACTGTACAGTAATAGCCTCTGTAAGTAGGCGTTGTATGTACGTCGGATGTTTGTAACTCGGGGACTGCCTGTATATAAAGACATATTATATATCACAACAGTTAATTCTGTTTCTGTATTGCATGTTCAAACCTTAATACCTTAAGGAATTAAGGAATAACAGGTTAACAGATGTTTACTCCAGGAGTATATCATGAGATTGGAAATTCTAGAGAAATTCTCAGATTACTCTTTAACTAAGCCCACAAGATTTTAGTAGTCCAAATCTACTGTCGATTTAGTCGACTAAAATCTTATGATATTAAGACGACTAAACCTAGACTAAAACAATTCAGATGACTAAAATATGAAAATTAACACTGTTTTACAGGTAAATTACATACATAAAATATGTTATATAAACGTCTGATCTTATGGGAAGATTCTTGTTGAAATGGTCTGTCAATAGGGTCTCTTTAAAACACTGATGAATGACTTGAAGGCATATAAGTGGTGAATGAGCACTGGATGATTCATAATCTGATCATTCACTGCTAAATAAATATGATAGATAAATGTAATATTTGCTACAAAAATGGACAAGGTGGTAAGTAACAGAGATGAGCGCAAGCCACACTGGCATGACAATTTGATGGGTGGGATGTGGTGGTTTCTCAAACCATCCATCTTATCTGATGAATCCTTGGGACAAAGAACTGCCTACTGTATGACACAGCGGCCGAAGAAGAAAATAAAGAGACGACAGTTCTGGTTAATAGGGATAAAAGCCTCTATAGGGCCAGAACGGCATTCATGCTGTCAGATTTTCTGGACAGATATTGAAGTGTGACAGCTATGAACACAGCTGTCCCCGAAGACTCTAAATGCTTCTAACAGAAATTCTCTACGCAGGAACTTGATCTAATTATTTCAACGATATCCGTAGATCTGTGCCTTATATATTTATTTATGGTTTAATGGCTGCGGTTTCCACTTCGGTAGCATCTAAGAGCTGAGTGTGTATTGTGGCAGATCTGACAAATAAAACACACAGCCAAAAGTGAGAGAGAAAATGGGTCTCAAATTAAAAAAAATACAGGATGATGAACAATGAAAATAAATGAAAATGGTAATATATATATATATATAT